>NC_031776.1:11864490-12109501 GCF_001522545.3 Parus major | reverse complement strand
TGCAGCCGGGACCGGTGCAGCCGGGACGGGACCCGCGCCCTGCGGTGAGGCCGCGGGGCAGAGGCCGCTCCTGAGAGGAGCTGCCGCCTCCCTGGTGGTGGTAGTGCTGTGGGACGGCAAGTCCTCTGTTTAGGGGAGAGTTTCCCCTCTTGTTCTCCCTCTGCCCGCCCAGCACAGTTGCTCGCAGGTGAAGGGGTGGCAGAGGTGTTTATGAGGTGTATTTCGAGGTGCAGTTTTTATTGCCTTTTCACCCTTTTATATTTTATTTGTTGCGGTGCAAGAGTGACACTGTCTGGAGAGTTTATCTGATGCCTTTGGCACCCAGATACTATCAGAATGCACAGCTGATTTTTTTTTTTAAATTACTATTTTTTATTTTTTTTATGTGTACGTTTCATACCCTTTTGTTGCATTGTTAAATATGATCGAAGTTTTTCATTCTCTACGTGCTGTAAACAGAGTAATTCAATGAAGCCAAAACGAAGCATTTGTTTTAGAGACAGCTGCTAAAGTATCTTGGTTAGAATTTTGCAAAATCAAATATTTCTGTATGTAACTGGTTGCTTATACATTTGTTACAATTTAAAGGATTTTTTTGGTTGTAAAACATTTTATCTTAATCTTGAGCAGATATTATTTTCTCTTGCTCCAACAGTTTAAGATAGTTCCCACTGTAAATATCTTAGCTAAGGCAAAATTATGCAGTCTTTCCTTGGACATCTGAAAAATCCTTTGTGGATTTATAGCTATAGTCCCTTTTTTATTACTACATAAATTGCAACACTATGGGAAGTAGAGGGAGTTCGCTGTTTTGGTGGATTGTTTTGTTTTGGGGAGTGGGGGGGCGTGTTTAAAGTTGAGGTATTAAGATATTCCTTCTGACCATAGCTGCTATAACAGTTATAGCCCAGGCATTTTATCATGAGCAGTGTATAGTCTAGCAAATGACAACAATGTTTAATACACGGGGCTCATGAGGAAGAAAGAAGAAACAAAGTTATTCCAGAAGCAATGGTTAACATTTATATAGGAAAGACTGTTAAAATTACTTCCATATTAAAAAAGATGTGCTGCAGACTTCAAAAAGATTTATCCATTTGTTCGACTGTTTGCAAAATCGTACAGAAAAATTTACATGCCTTACGGCATGTAATACATGCGTTATTAATGTTATATTAAAAAGCTCTTTAACTTCCTTGTTGCCAGATGGGATGAGAGAAGTGTCCTGCACTGCAAATGGCCTCTTGTTCAATATTTATTGCTTGCTAGTCTGGAGTCAGCTTTGGTGGATGAGGAAGGTTGATGACTCTAAGGTAAGTACTAGAAAGCTGATTTAAATGCTTGTGTTCCATGTAAAAGGCCTGTGTGACACCTGGAAGTCCTTTGTGTATTTGTGTTTGGACACCCTAAAGCACGTAACTGCTTGTTGCTGCAGTCATATTTTTATTAAAAACTGTGAGATTCAAAGTTTATTTACAGTTCTTTTGAGTAATAAGCATTACTTTTCTAGCCCAGATAATTACTTTGTGTGGTGCAGGTCTCATATGGGTTTTCTTACATATATCTCTTGTCTTAATTGTTAAAGTAACTTAGGAAATTAAGCAATTAAATTAATTTGACAAGGTTATTGTTTAATAACCTTACAGAGTGTGTTCATAAGTATAGTATTTGATTTCAATAATTAAAAGTTAGCCTCTTCTAGCAAAGCTAAAACGTACTGTTAAATGTAATATTAAGATAACCTAGTAAAGGAGAAGTTTCTTTTTAGAATGCAGATTTCTTTAAATCAAGTATCTGTTGGACTCAATGATCTTGAAGGTCTCTTCCAACCTAGTCATTCTGTGATTCTGTGAAGTGCTGGTCTATAGCTGAAACAGTTTCAAGCTTCTAGAGAGCTTGTAGCTTGTACTGAAGGAGGAGCTTCAGGATACAGTGAGTATGAGGCTGGACTGACTTTAAAAAATTTTTACTTACAGATGTTTGAGAGAATCAAGCGATCTGATGAAGCTTCTGCTTCTTCAGCACAAGGTAAGAAGTTGATAAAATTCAAAGTAGTTTTTGTTGCAGTTACATTTAAAAATGCAATAACTATCAATAGAAGCATTAGTTCACCTTATAGTTCAGTTGCATACTTTGATTTCTTAAATTTCATTATGGAACTTAGATGGAAGGAGTGACTTCTGAATCATCCACAAAGTTTCCATGTAGGTGTAATTTTCTTGTCCTGTTGTAAGCTGTTTGAGACACTTTACATTTTATCTCAGCGATCATGGGTGTTGCAGTACCAGTGTAGATTGCCTAGTCTTGAACCCTGACAGATTAGTAGAAAAACTCACTCACCTCAGCTATGAAAGAGTAAAGCTTATTTTACCAAGCTGTTGGATGAACTTTGTGGGCAAAAGGATCTCTGTGCTTTTTTTGAACTTACTAAACCTTTTCTCTTCCTTTAAAAGTAATTTTGACAAATGCAGTGTAAGAGAAGTAGCTAGCTGCAGGTAAAATCTCTCCATCTCCTTGATACTCTGTTGGTTTTCGTGTTTTGCATGCCTGTTTGCTTGGTTTATTTCTTGGTTGTTTTTGTTTTCCTGTAGGAATCCAAAGACATGGTGTTGAGGGCTCTCCACGACAAGACAGCAGTAGCAGGTAAGTTAGGTGATGATCTAGCTGGCGTCTAGCTTACTGCTTACCAGAGTAAAATTGGAAGAATTTGCTTTTCAGCCTTATCTGTTACTTTATGTAATGGATGACAGTGGCACAAAATGGATTAATTGTATGATTGGAGGTCCTTTGTATCTTACACCCATGTACTGGTAAACACTGTGGGGAAGGCACATTGTAGTGCTCCAAACTATTGTGTGGATGTCAAGTGTTTGTGGTCTTTTTTTTTTTTTATTTCAAAATGCTAACAAACAGACAAATGAAAAGATGACTGCCCTTTTCTTTAGAGGCAATTATTTTCAGATTTCAGCTAACTGTGCCTTTAAGCTGTTATCCTTTGTTCTGCATTTAAGGAAGAAGTTCTTTAGTGACATTTGCTTGAGAATACTTTCAAATACATAGTCCCACTTACCATTAAAAAGTCTGAAACAGAAAAATTTATTTTGCAAGTTTTTCCCATCTCTGTAGAAAGATAGATATTTTGAATTTTCATGGTAAGGACATGGATTAAACAATCCAACATAATATTACCTGCTTCTTTCAGTTTACACAGAAGAGGGCAAGAACATCCTGAGCCTGGAGCATCCCCTGTGCAAAATAGACAAGGATACTGCAACTGTTGCCATGTACACTACAGTAATCTGGAACAGGTGAGACAGCTTCTGCATAATTTGGCAGCAGATAGCAGGGAGTAACTAAAGGCCTTATCAACTAATAAATATCAGTTTCTACACCGAACAGCCAATACTGAGTGAAAAATAAGCAGTTTGTGAAATGCACAATACGTGGCCTGAGGAAGATACCTTGCCTATTTTGTTACCTGTTGTAAAAGATGGCAGTGGAGTGGCACAGCTGCTGCAGTCTGCTTTTTCAAAGTGCCACACAGCTCTGCATTGCATCCATTATGGTTTTTTCTCTGTCTTTAATCTTGAGATATCTATATATTTTAAAGTATGAGGGTTCTAGTAATATGTCAGATATCAAGGCTGGGGATGTTTGATCAACCTTTTTCAGTTCTTTTTTCAGTCTCCTGAAAAAAGAACTTTTTAAATTAGAAAGTAGAAGCCTATTTAATCTTCTACACTTAAGAATATTTTTGTTAATTAGAGTGAATTATAGGATGTTTGCTCATATGAAGTTCAAGAATATAAGGAATTTATAGCTACATTTATAGTATTTGTTCTGGTTAAGAGACTTGTGAGCAGCTGGGAGATTTGTGAGAGTATTTTTACTAGTTAGAAGAGATTTGTCAGCAGCTGCCAGAACCACTAATGCAAGTTCTGACTCAGAAAGATGTTTCAATACATTTTAGTATTATTTGAGACTGCCTAAGCATATTTAAAAATCTCAATTAAGATTTTAAAATAGTAAAAGAAGGTTTTTCTGTTTATTTAAATATTTTCATAGCAATGGTGTAATGTTTAACCTGGAAAGGAATTTTTAGGAATAGGCCTGTGTGTTAGCAGTAGCATTAGAGTAATCATCTGTTGTATCTTTCACCAGCATATTTTCAGCTCCCAGCACAGACATTTTACAACATACTGCAGGAATCGTATGGGTACCAGTAGCTTGATGGAGCGTTTTCTTCAAGATGTTTTACAGCATCATCCCCACAGATACCATGACAGCAGGTATAATACAGAAGGCTTTCTTTCTAAATATGTGTTAGTGGAATGCATGTGTTAGGAATTCCTATTTCTGTTCTACTGCTGAGCAGTACATTTGGCCCATTTGAGGTGTAACTTGCTCAGTGAAGACAATTTAGAAAGACGTATTTATATAAACAGCATGCAAGTATATTGCTTTACTGTTGTCTCTCACTTTTAAATTCTTTTCACCCCTCATGGATTTGAAATAACACCACTGATAGCTTAGGTGACCAAGAATTCATGCAAGGGCAAAACAGCCCTTCAGATGATAGGCATTGTTTAATTATCTGATGTATTTGATTACTTTGCATTCATGTAGTAATAGTTCTTTTCCAGTGTTTCATTATATGAGATTTCTCTTGCTTAATCAGTCTTGTAAGTCCCTTAGCTGTATGTAGTCTTAGTTATATAACCAAGTAAATTGCTGTACTATAAAATTTGTTCACAGTACTTCTGTTAGCTGATGCCTGCTGTGTATTAAAGTAAGCATCCATTTGGGTCTCACAAGATCTGGTTATAATTTTTGAGTGAAACACAATATTCTCTTCTTCAGTTATATTTACATATTTTAAAAATTGTTTTCACTGGATTTGCCTGGCTGCTACATGTTGTAGCCTTGTGGGTTCCTGTGTTGCATAGGAAAAATACTCCATATCTGTCAGCTGTGTTAATTCTGGAAGCCATAAACCCTTGTTTTTGAGGCTGTCTTAAAGACAGAACTGCTAGATACGGAATACAGAAAAATCTGTTGTCGCAGCAAGACTGAACAATTCTAACTTGGCTTCTTACAGGAGTGAGTCAGAAGCTGTGGTATGTCTGTGAGAAACAGTAAACATGGAATTCCTTGGCCACATGTGCAGAGTTCCTATCAGGCAGCCATGTTTTTTAGGGAAAAGGTCATTAATACTCAACAATGATTTTATTCCATTTCTCTACAAAAGCTCAATTTTAAGTAATGATAGTATGACCAGTGAAATTATCTCTTTACAGGCTTACCACTTCAAACAAAGGAAGTATCTACTTTTCCTGCTTTGCTGTATTTATAAAATTATTGTATTCTATGTTTGGCCATTCTTAATTGATGATTACATAGAGAGGGTGATAGACTAATGCCCAAATTGTTATCTTTAGCTTTGTGGAGCATTTCCCCCTCCATAATTTTAAGAAAGTGAATACCTCTGCTAGAGTAGCAGAAACCATAATTTCAGCTTGTTCATTAGAAGTGATGCAGTCTAGGTAATGACTCTTAAAAAACCCCATACTGCTGTTGTTTGAAAAATTTTAAGCATATTTACAGTATTTATATAAGCTGTTTTTTCTCCCCTCCCCTTTAGACCAACCTATGATGACATGCCACTCCCCATCACTTTGGAGGCTCCTAGAATTTCTTGCCTGTCCTCGGAAGAGATGCAGAAAAAGAGGAACAGTGAGAAACAGGAGAATTCCAGCAAAGACCAGGTGTCCATTCGTGAAATAGGCTCTTCTGTTCCATGCCTGTCTCGTGAGAGCACAAAGAAAATTTCTGTTACACAAGGAGGTTTTCAAAAACTTCAAAGAGGCCAGGAACATGTTCCAGGAATATCCCAGCAGTCTACTGGCATTTGTAGTGATAAGAAGTGGGTAACTCTGAAAAATGCTCGAATTGCAAATCATAGCCATGAAGGTCAGTTTGCAGCTGTGAACACTGTACCTCAGCAGTTTTCTCTCAGTCCTACAAGCCACAGTTCCTCTGTTAATCCTAAAACAGGAAAAAATGTTAGGGATTTGGCAGCATCAAATCTGTTTCCGCGTAGCAGATGTGATGAAAGAGCAATGGAGGTCTGCAATAGTGATGTGTTACTGAACCCACGCTTGAATCCTGCTCCAGCACTGGGTCACCCAAAACGCCCTTCAGTTTCTCATCAGAAACCTACACGCAGCCACAGCAATTCTTCCTTTATTACCTCAGGTCAATCTCTCTCAAAGCGAGATAGTTTACGAACTCAGGACGAAACTTTGGTGTCTGATCTCCGTCTCAGGGATACTGTGGGTATCAGCAGCTCCCTAGATCTTGGGACATCCCCACAACTAGCAAGATGCAAAAACGCAAAGACAGTCAGAGGTGATGAAAGTTCAGTGGATGCAACTATTGAAGATGTAATTTTGAAATACTGCCATGAAGCTACATCTGAAGAAATTGATATTGAGGAGAATAATCCCAGTGTACCTTTTTCGTCACTTCTGGACCATACTAATTTAGAGGGCTCTGAAATGAGTTTTGACTGTGATACACCGATACAGGTAGGAACAGATTTACCCAAGGCAGCTATAAAAGATATAGAATTCCTGAAAGAGGTCCAAGTATGTTTGCAGGATAAAGACTATGGGACACAGCTCTCTTCTGTTTTAAAAACTGAGTCGTTAGAGAAAACAGAAGCAGTGAAAAAGGATGTCGTAGTTCATACCGAAGAACCAGTTCTTCCAGCCCTGCCTCACGTGCCTCCTTCTTTTGTGGGAAAAACTTGGTCTCAAATAATGTATGAAGATGATATAAAAATTGAAGAACTTGTGCGTGATTTCAGGGAAGGTCGTTTTCGCTGCTATTTTAACAGTGAATCCTCAGCCAAATGTACAGGGAAGAGAATGAAGAAAAAAAAGCAGAAGGATGAAAAAAGGATCGATATTATTGAGGGTAATAGAACAGAAAGTGCACCAGTTAAAGCGTTGCCAGAATTTAATGATGCTTTAAGTGGTGGCTCTGATTTTGATAACCCATCTTTAGCCTCAGATACGCTATGCAACCCACAAATTGTAAAAATGCCTAGGAAAAGGACATGGCGCCTGGCTTCAAGGTGTCAGGTGGTTAAAGTCAGCCATGGCACCCAAACAAGTCTACTGAACTACCCTGTAGCAAAAAGGAAAATGTCTAGAAGAGAATCTGATGCTTCTGATCAGAAAGCAAGCATTGCATGGCTGGAGAATGAAAAAACTCCAAACATGAAAACTAGACTATGTGCCCTTAAACTTCCAGAGTCCTATAGCAAGATCATGAGTCCTATACAGCCCAAGACAGTGGTGTATGTGCTCTCATGCCCAGAGGTAAAACAGTGCAAAGGTAAACCTATAGATATTCCCAAAATGAGGAAAAATCATCACTCCGCAGATAGCAAGGACTCTGTAAAGTATAAATACAAACAGTGTTCTCTCAAATATTATGACCCACTGACAAATCGAATTCTGAAAACTCCTCCAAAGAGTACAGTTGGAGAGAAGGCCAAAAAGCCCTCTCATGTCCGACAGCTTTTCAGGAGTCTCAGCTTTGATGCAAACATGAAGAAACTAGCTGATACTCAGAGAGAAAGCACACCATCAAAGTCACTCAATTGGTCAGACTTTTGTAGTTCTTCAGCATCTTTCCTGCCAGATCGAGATAAAGGGAATGATGCAGCCTCAAGTCAAAAGGCAGATGGACCTTCTGTTTCCACAGAAAGAACAGATTGTCTTGCGTCTGAGAACTCTTTTAAACACCTAATCATTTCACCTTTGAATTCTGTGATAGAAGGTGATTATAGATTAATTCCATTTAATAGAATTACCAAAACTCCTCTGACCTCCATCAGGAGCGAGTGGTTAGAGAGGGAGACTCCAAAAGCACTATGGAAGAGAAAAGAAGGCACTAATAAAGAACCAGTTTTTTCCAGAAAGGCTGCAGGATCTAAGTCTGTCAGATGTACTATTGGGAGGAGAGGAAACAGAGTAACCACAAGCAAACAAACGTCCCGAGCTAAAAAACAGCGCAAAGAGGGGATGAGAAGACAACTTCAGCCTTGTGCCCATAAATCTGCTTTCTCCATTCATAGGTGCCAGACAAGGAAAACTACAGTGGGAAAGCACCCTAAGAAAGAAAAGCCTGATGCTAAAAAATTAAAGGTGAGGAGGAAACCAAAAAGGGCTTTTCTGAACTCAACAGTTGTAACAGGGATTCCTGAAAAAAGGCGGAAAGTCACATCAGAATCTTTTCCCAAGAAACCAGAGCAAGCTTCCTCCAAAGTCAGGAGCTGGGAAGTAAGTGGAGATCGGGGCCATCCTGGCACTGTGAACCGACCCTCTAGAAGGACTTCTGCTGTACCATTACTTCGAAACTGTCTTGTTCTACCAGGTGAGAGCTAGCTACCAAAAGAACTTTTTTTTTCTTTTTTTTTTCTAGCCAGCACCTGGAAGAAGGAAGGGGAAAAGAAGGAGGTCATAGACAACGCGGTTGAAGTGCTAGAGCTCCGGGAAGTGCTAGAGCTCCAGAAAGCGCAAAGCCAGTCTAATGTGAAACAAATACAGCTGTAAATTCAGCTCTTGTTCCTGGAATATGGGGACACAATATATTGCACTGTTCTACTGTGTAAAGCTGCAGAAATTGTGGATTTGATTTAAAAGCACTTAGAATCATATTGACTAGTCTTCACCTGTACATCAGCAAAATGACCTTGAATGGTATCATATTGTTATTATGGTATTATCCATGCATAACAGTGCACTATAATAGGGTAATTTACAAGCTGTGTTAATTAATTGTGCCTATTTTAATTTTTTCACATAATTCTAAAGTGCAGGAGATGACTCAATTGATATGCTAGAAATTTAATGAAGATACATCAATCGGGGCTGAAATTTATGTATGTATTTTGTTTTTGTGTATATGTGCACCTTCTTCAACACATAATATATACTTGCCTGTGGAATGGCATTAAAAATAATACAGTATGATACAATTCAGATCAATTCAGTGCTTTCTTGAAACGAAATATAATTTTACACATTTTTCTATTGACTTCTTTGTTCCTGAAACCATGTCCAAAGCATTTTTTTTGGACTAAAATTCACTGTGGGCTCTCATCAAGCAATAATGGACCATGCTGGTAAGGAAATAATGTCTCCATAGGGGACTGTTCAAATGGTGGTGGCTGAAGTGAAATCTCAAATTCTAAAATAAAGGGTTAGGTTTGGGGGTTTTTGTTTATTTGTTTTTAATAACTTATTAAGTTTATAGGTGAATTTCACATCCTTAGTGAGGGGGATGGAAAAGTTTTCATGCAAAGAAATAGCAGTAAGTTGTTTCAGAATGTCAGCCTTGAGTCTGGGGTTCTGTGCTTTTCTGTGTTGGTTAAATTTTTATAGACTAGAATAGAAACTTTATTTCTGAATTTTCAGTAAAATACTTAAATAAACCTAACACAACATCCGTCTAAATTAGAGTTCAAATGTTTGGTTAAAAAACCTGGTTGAATTAAAATTATATTCCATAGAGATTCATGTTTGGCCACTGATGTTCCATCTACTATAGTTTTATGGCAAAAAACCCAAACCCAGGGTGTTTTAGCTTAATTTTCTTTTTCTTTTAGTAGTTGTTATGATGACAGTTTATTTATTGTGGTTAGGAGACATAAAGCCAGTCTTACAGATGTTTCTGTGCTTTAAAACCCAAGATTAATGGTTCATTCACAGTAAATGAAACACGTAGTTACACATCATCATAATCCAGGCTTTGGTTTTCAGATCTTCAATTTGATATATTATATAATCTATTTTACCTTGAAGGTCTTCATAAATTCTCTAATGGTACAATACATTTTTCAGAACACAATTAAAACATGGAAAAGACCAGACCCTGCGGTCTCTGGCATTGAACATATCTGCACATTTTCCCCTCAGAAAACAAAATCCTTCTTGATTATTCATTCACTTCTTTCTGAAACGTCAAGCGTCGCAGATTTGGACTGAGATAAAGGTAGACTTAGAAATGGTTTATTTTAATATAGAGTATCTGAAGGAAATATAAAAGCTGTCATCATAAACCACATGTTCAGAGAATATTTTGGAGATTTTTTGTCATGTATATGCATATTTCCCTAGATAAATAAGATGTGCATGTGTCAGCTGGAAAGCAAGTTCCCTTATGAGTTCCTTTATCCGTGGTCTGACGGATTTTTTTTTTTAATTTGTTTTGTTTTAATTTATTTTTTTTATATAAAGGTTGATTTCTATGGATGAATTTTCCTATTGTTGTCAGTAGACAGAATTGTATGACTGTATTGCAAGTCACTGGAAAATGAAGGGCTATATTATAAAGTCTTATAGCCCTCAACTAATTGTGCCTGTATAATTTAATATTTTGTCTAATATAAAACTGATGTTTTTAAAGCAAAGTTTTAAAGGAATGGTTTTTATAGAAAGGCTAATTTTTAGATAAAGCAAAAGAAGACTTTTAAATAAAGTTTGTTTTAAAGCAAAGCTTTAACTATAGATAAGTCCCATTCTAACATATTTTTATGATACAAGAATGTTTTCCTATCTAACTTCTTCCATCTTATTTTTCACAGTATTTCACATGTGAAGAGCATGAATTTGTTTGTGTGTGAATAAGTTTTAATGCACATTGTACTTTAAGAACACTAGTGTATATTTCTTTAGAGTCGAAATACTGTTCTCCATACTCATTCATTGTACCTTTGTCTTACTCCAGTGCACAACTTTTCCTTGAAATCTTGAGTAATAAAAATGTGTTGAGGACTATAAAATGACTAATATTTTTAGACTGTAATGTCTTTTTTTTGTTGTTTTTGATAATACACCCTCTTATCAGGGTGGGTTTTTTTAGAAGAAAAATGTTATATTTAAATAAAAGTGTAAGTAGCTATATATTTTCCTTTAAAAAAAAAGAAAAATAAAAAAAAAGTATGAAGTGTAAGAATTTATTAGAAGAATAAGACTTGAGGTACAAATCTGGAGACATTTCTGTGGTTAACCTTGTCAAAATAAGGTTTACTGTAGGCTTTGATGTTAATCTATGCCTCGCTTCTGAGTGTTTAGAAACCTCTTCTGTGCATGCTCACTGACCACTAGGAAAAAGAGGAAAAGACTGTGATATGAGAAGTAAATTCAGAAACTGCTTTGGAAGGAGAATTATGAACATATTTGCAAACCAAAATATTGCAAAAATACTCAATATCATATGCAAGAAGAAGAAAATTCTGGGGTCTCATGGAATAGGCAAGCACTTCCTGTTAGATAAGTAATACGCTTTCTGCCCTTATGGAATAGAACATTTTTTCATTAACAGCGTGGCCAGTACGTCAAAGCATGATTGTGAAGTCTACACAAATAGCAAACTTGAAAACTGAAATACTTTCTCTCTGAAATTGGTGGGCAGGTTGGTTGTTTTCTGGGTGATGTTTCTTGTTTCTGTTTTTGGTTTTTGTTTTTTTTCTTTTTTCCTTTTGTGTTTTTTTTGGGGAGGGAGCAGGGACTGCGTTCTTTTAATGTTAGTGGACCAAAATGTTTTGTCAGTATGTTTGCATGTCTTAATATACAGAAGCAAGAAAAGAGGTGGAGTAGAGAGGAATAAAGTCATGCTTTTTGAATTAGATTGGCAGCAGTTAGAACCAGTACCTTCTTTAATAGTTGAGAAAAATGTTACCATGTCATCTTCAATACATATGCAATTTAAAGTTTATTTAAGACCTCTAAGTTTATTTTTTATTATACATTTCATAATTTTTAAAAAGTCTCTCCACATATAAAGTACTCATTCAACCTTTCAGAACAATCTTATTCTAGGCAGATAGATTTTTATTATTCACTAGTATTGTGAATCATGAGTGTGACCCAGTCATATTGTGCCAGGTGCTAAACAAACATAAAATAGCAATCCCTCAAAACTTTATATATCTGACTCTTGCACCTCACAGTTCTTCAGTTAATTTTCTGATAGAAATTTTTGCTCTCTTGTTCTTTCTGATGGGTTTGTATCCCATGTTCTCGTATTTGTGTTATGAAAGTACCCTTCTCTGGGACTCAGATAAATGAGATATTTCTGTTTATTATGAGCCTATACCTTCATCTGAAGTTGTTTAAGTTTTGTGCTAAATTTCTGCCCAAATGAGAATTTGTTTTGTGGTTTTCATATTCTTGTTATTGATAATGTATTTTGCATAATTTTGCTTGATGTTGTAATTTTTTTATCTGCTTCTCTATCTCTTCTGCCTGTGGTCATTTGACATGATGTGGTTTTGTACGGATACAGCGCTACTACAGACTTATCCAGTGCTGTTGCTGGATATTCTTTCTCTGTTGTATCTTTTTCTCATTTTATTTCAGATTTATTGATTTCATTGTTTTTCTCAGTCCTGTATTTGGATTTCTTTTTTTATATTGTAAAGAGCTAAATTTCAGGTCAGTATGTTCTGTTTGGAAGTAAATCAGTGACAGGTGTCAGAAGAGGACATTGTCCCAGTCTGAAGTGCCGAGAGCAGGTTGGCACAGGTGCTCCTGTGCTTGGGAGTCTGCTTTACTTCACTGAATAGTGTGAAACAGGAGTGGAAAGATAATTCTTGATTCCTTTGCCAGTCTTCCTTTCTTTTTCCCTTAGGGTCATTCTGCCTGAGAACAATCTGAACTCATACTGGAAATAAATGTTTTTCAGCTTTTGGTATTTTGGGGAAAGATAGGAAAAGTAAAATATATCTCTCTCACTAATGTAACTAAAATCACTGAATTTTTGCCTTTAATGTTTTATCTGATGAATTAAAGCATTCCTGATAATACTTTTTAGAAAAATTTGTAATAGCATAGTTCTGAGCATGCCCAGAAGCAAAGGTTTTGTTCCTTGTTTATTTTGCAGTAATAAATTCATTCATTCCTTCAGCAGAACAAATCTTGTTTTAATAAAATAAACACTGAATATGTGCTTTTGGAGTTTCTTTATTCTGGAAGCTTTAATACCTTGAAGCTGTTTGCTATAATTTGTTGTGGAAAGAACACCACAGAATGCTATGGAATAAGCAGAATGAAGGCAGACAGTCATAATTTAAACAACTGTTCACAATGGTGTGATATCTTTGACTCAGAGATGCCAAGATTCATCCTATTCTGTGCCAGCTGAAGCAGTGACACCCTAGGATGGCATTGAAAAGATGATAGATACATTTAAAATGTCTAACTTCATTTTGGCAGCATGAAACCAAGAAGCCCCAGCCACATGACAAGCCAGATCCTTGCAGAGCTTACTCATTAAGAGGTTTTTGAGCATGTGCACTTACTATATGAGGGCAGGGGCTAGAAGTATTATAGTCTTAAGCAGCTTTCTACTTTATGCAAAAGTTTGGCATCTGTAATCATAGACTGAATTAATGCAGGCAGAACTCTCTTCAAAGCTGTGTGCAACAATACTTAAGAGTGTGGTAAACAGATTACTGGAATTACTTGAGCAGTATAATACCTTGTTCTATAAATTTGGTAGTCATTTGCTGCTTGTAGCAGTGCCTGTTTAAACCAGTGTGATCTTTTGCAGGAGCAGCGCGAGCAGATGCGTCAGATCAGTAAATGGCTGAGAGGCAGTGGCATGTGCTTTCCCCAGGCTTTAGTAAGTCATAAAATTTCAGGACACGCTTCGCAGTTTTCAGTCCGAACTTGAAAATAGCCATGAATTATACAGTTGGCCAAATGAAGTTAACACTGTGCTATCAAATAATGATTAACTAAAGATGTAATTGTTCAGCCATCTAAACATGGAGTTACAAATATAACCAAAGTTTAAGTCAGGTGATTGGTCTTTCATGGGAAATAAAAGCAATTAACAATATGGTTATAGAGTGTATAAGGGAGATCTAGTTCAAAGTGGTGTCTTTGGGAGTTATGATGGAATTAATAGCATAGTTTTAGTTGGCTTGGGATACACTGGAATAATTAGTGTTATAATTATTGTGTTTTGATGATTCTGGAAGTCATAATTATTTTCTTAGAGTGCAGAAGCATTTCTTATGAAACGTATGAACACATCATTATTGCAGTTTGTGATTTAACAGTTTCAGCATTTCTAAACATAGATTCTTTTTTATCAGTGTTCTACTCTTAAGGAAAACTGAAAAGCAGCTTTTCCCAAATACGGGGATTCATAAACAGGCTTTTCAGTATCACACGTCCTCAAATATAATTGCACTTCAATGTTTTAAGGCTGGTCAGCTTTTTATATTTGCTGTGTCACACTGCATTAATGTTGGTACTGGTGCATCTGAAAATGTTGATTATAGCTTACTGAGTTATGATTGATATTGTGCAAAAAGGTTGCAGAATCAAAATACACCCTTGCTAGCCCATGCAGAGAGATTAAATACTGTGCTGGCTTGGAGATTGTGCTGTAAGAATGAACAGAGAAGCTGAAGGCAGAGTCCTTGGCATGTGTTCCATCCCGTGTGGTTGCAATGACTTTTTTTTTTATTACACTGAAATTTTAAGATGAAGAAGGATGTAGAAGTGATGAATAAGCCTTAAATATGTATTTTAGATTGGAACTAGATCAATGAATATTCAGCTTTGGGGGTTTTGTTTGGTTTTGGTTTTTTAATGTTTATCTGAACCTTGGGAACCAGTTGTCAAAATCCATCTACTCCTGTAGTGGTGCAGCTCAGCAATCTTCTGGTATGTTACTTTTATTTGCTTAATGCATGGATAATACTTTAGTGCTGCTTGTTTTATACTTTCAGCCACTGGTAAGGGGGGAGAAATATTTACTACAAGGATTGTGCATGTACATCCCTTTGAAGGCTAAAGAGAAAAGTTGTAAGTCAGTACATGGCTACCAACAGATTTCTCCACGTGCCAAAAGGAGCTCTGTTAAAATTCAGGTCTAATGATGAGCAATAAATCAGTTGCCCAAATGATGATACAAACACTTTCCATTTTATTTGCATTAGATGCAATCTGCATGTAATTAAAAATAAACATACTGACTTTTTGGTGACAGTTATTTTATGGATTTCTAAATGTGTCTAGTGCTTTAATTTTTCGATCTGTTCTAGCAAATTGTCATTTCCTGAGTTATTGCCAACACACTCTAGTTCTGATTGAATTTGGAGTCAGGGTAATAATGGAGTCAAAGTCAGCATGTTTTTACCTACCACAATTAGTTACTGTTCATACAGCACTTTCTGTGGATGTAAAGAACTCTTAAGTGTTTAATATTATCAAGAATTATCTTTGTATTATTCTTATTTTGGACATTAGTGTTAAATGTATTTTTAAAAATGCATGGATACATTTATATTATTGTGAATATAAATGTGTATTTGTCATTGACAAGCACAATATTTTTTTAGAGCTCAAAGGAGTGCACTAATGAAATAGTATTTTACGTATTTTTATTTCCAATTATACAGAGACTATTCACTTTTTCTGTGCTTAGCAAATTTCTATTTTTCCTCCCTCACACTCCACCATTTTAAAATAAGAATTCATCTGCAATGCAGAGTTCTCCATCTTTATTTTCTCAGAGTAGGGTGTGATGAGTGTCATTCAGATGTATCACAAAGATGGTTTTATGTAATTATGTAGTTATTGCATATGCCTTTATAACTACCTCTGCCTTTTCATGGAGTAAAGGGGAGCCAAGCATCCCTGTCTGGTTCTCATCCTTTTGTCTAATTTTATTGCCCACCTCATCCTTCTCGAGCTCCCTATGCAGCCAGTGGGTCAGCTCCCCTCTTTTCCTTTATTTATTGAGCTCTACGGTATGTTGGAAAACAACCATTTTTAATTCACAGGGAAAAATAAGTTGAAACCATTTTCAACTATTTTTTTTCCTGTAAGAGACTCACATCTAGTGCATATGTGGAGAAACAACAAAAATCTGACTTATATTTTGGCAGGCCTTGTGTTCCCACCATCTCCCCTGAGCTCACAGAAGTGCAGTAAGGGCTGAGGTTGGCAGGCACCTCTGGTGACCATCTGCTCCAATCCCCTGCTCACAGCAGGCTCAGCTGGAGCAGGCTGCTCAGCCACATCCCACAGATTCTGAGCATCCCCAGGCATGGACGTTCCACAGCCTTTATAGGCAACCAGTTCCAGCACCTGGCCGCCCTCATAGTTAAAAAGGTTTTTATCTCGATGTTTAAACAGAGTTTCCTGTGTTTCAGTTTGCGCTCACTGTGTCTTGTCCTTTCACCATGCCCTGCAGGTTTATTCCTTGGGTGGCAGCTGGACCAGTGCTCATGCCCCGTGTGTCCCTCGCTGTGCTGGCACTGTCCACAAGGGCTGTGGGGAACAGCTGGCACTGGCACCCAGCTGTTCCAGGGAGATTTTCTTCAAGTGGGGAGCCCAGCTCATAAAGGTGAAGGTGCCAGTGAGGATTTGTGTGAGTTTTGGTTTTCCTGGGTTTACCTGGATACTGTGGTATATTTACTATTTAATATTTATCCTGGATAAATTCAGTCCTCTAAGCCAACTTTCTAAGGCTTGATACTCCTTTTTATCCTACAGGAGTTGGGTTGTTTGCATTTTTGTTGTGTTTCTTCTTTTTTCCCCACTAGATTTTTTTCCTTTGTTCTCTTGAATATTTGAAGTTCAATGGGTTTGCTGACTGCAAATCTAATACTTAATACTTATGTACTACAATTTTATTATATACATAAAAATATATTATTATATATTATTATATATTAATATAATAATAAATAATATACATATTATATATAATTCTCTATACTTCTTATGTATGCTCCCATAATGACTTTTTTCTTCCTGTTTGCTTTTAGCTCCATTTCCTCTTGATTGAGACTTCTGTAATGGTTTGCAATGAGTCCAAGATTTTGCACTAACTGGCTTGGTATTAATTTGATTTGATAAATATTTTACAAAGCTGACATTCAGGGTAACTTTCTGTGGCTTATTTTGTTACAGATTTTTTTACTTTTTTTGTAAGAAACTATAAGTTTCTTGTTTGTTTTCCTTCTTTCTTTTGTACAGACTTTCATGCCTGTGTTCATAAAGAGCTTCTGTTTGGTTTCCCACTGCTGATAATTAGATTAAATAGCTTTTAATGAGGAGGGCTGGAGGAACAGGAGTTTAAAGAGCCCTCTTTTGCTGACTTGTGCTCCCATTTCCTTCTCCAAGGCAGCCCTAGTAGCATTGTGCAAAAACCCAGCCTTTTATCATTTTGTCACTTTATCTCCTTTCTTAAGGGTAACGGGTGTCAACTCTGTAAAAATATAGGTATGTAGATTATAAATCATGTAGAACAGCTAGAATAGTAACATTAGATTAGCACATTTTCCACCGCACTCTCCTAAATTTGCTGTGAACAAAACTTTGATAAATTTTTGTCAGATATCAGAGAGATGAACTTACAAACATTAACAGTGTGAGAGCTTGCAATGTTTGTCCCTCCTTTTATGTTTAGATTTATCTTTAAGAGGGCATTTTGGTTTCATTTTCTTTTTGTTTGAATACTGTGGCACGTATCTGTCATCAGTCTAAGTTATTTCTCTCAGTCCATCTTAGATAGAATGAGAGTGCTGTATCTTTTCTTTGCTAATATAATTATTTCTCTTAAGTTTGTAGGAGGAAATAATTAACATTTGCTAAAAAGTGACTTGTAAATCTGAGCTCCCCATCATCAGTTGGTGTGAAACTTAGTAAATTCTTTACTTATGTCTGAAGAGGTGGGGAAGGCATGAGTCTGCAACTCACTGTGAAATTTTATGTGAAATGCTTAAGTTGTGGTGGGTTTGAGTGCTTTTCCTCCTTTCTCTTTCTTCAGCATGTTTTAAAGAGGTACTTTCCACTTTTAGCAATGTCTTGACAGTCAAAATTTTCAGCCTGTAAATGGATTTGAAAGGACTGAGTAGTAAAATTCAAGCACTAGTTGACTTGGTTTCAATTTTCATTTTCAGATTTTTAACACTTAGAAGTGAATAGGACTACTATTTGTGTCACATTCTCAGCTTTGTACTTTCAAGGAAGAAAAATTTTCTTTCTAAATGATGAATTATGAGGATATTTGTATGTTAAGTGTGGCTGGTTTGTTGAGGAAAGGTTGTGGTAGTTTTTATTTTTATTTAAAGTAAATATTTAAACTTAATGACTTGCTGTAAGCAAAGGTCATGTAGCATCTCAGATGTCATTTTTGTAAGCAGCCCTTAGGATGATACTTGCTCTTTTTCAGCCTCTTTGTATTATGTCACTTAAGGCACGTAGAATTTCTCTTGCAATTGCAAAATACATGTCTACTGCGCTGAAAATTAATGTTGGAAGAGGTACTAAGAGGCTGGAAACAGTCTTCTTGATTAAATAAAGTTGTTGAATATAGTATGAAAGGCCTTTATGATGGCATTCACTATGTGATGTCAAGGTTTTATCTATTCATATTTGTGCATGTACTGGCCTTATTTGTCAGCTAGGAAGAATCTCATTAAAAGATGGATTTGAAACAAATTATGCTGAAGTAACAGAGATTTTGGAAAGTTTGGATGTGAATCTTAATTTTGCAGTTTGAATATGTGAATTTAATAAATACAGAAGAAACTTTAGTGCTGCTGTTATCTGTTCCAGCTGAGGGAGGGCAATAGGACATTAATCCAGTAAGTTACAGCCCAGATCATCTAACAGCTAACTTCTGTCATCAGTAAGCTCCTGTCAGTTCAAGGGGACCTACTTCTGATCTGTATCTGAAATCTGTAACATTTTGTGCTGATTCAGAGCCAAAGCACTGCAGGTAGAGCAGAATATTCATCCGTGTGGTTGGGCTGAAATCACCTGGTGTCAACGCAAAGACCTTCAGTGCCAGGAAGGAGCTGGGTCAGGTACCAAGCATGATGTGCCATTCCCTGAGGTATTCAGTCCACTATTCCTACTCTAAGAATATTTGTTCATTTTACTTAAATATATGAATTCTTTTGGTACACAGTTATCAGTAGAGGACAAGGTTTACAACTACAGCACATAGCAATTTTGCCATGAGTCTGCCTGCCTAACCCAAGAAGTTGAGTTGCGTTAGTTTCTTACCTGCTGCTTCCAATTACGGACCTATTTAGCTTACTTTTCTTAAGTGGCTTACATGTTGGATGGAGTAGAATCAAAGAACACTTCCTATCTCTCTGCTTCAAGCCAAAATGCTAATTCTTCCTATGTTCTTAACTGGTGCTTTGATAGCATGTATCACAACACAGGCGACTGCACAGCCGGGCTGCCAGCCTATGTTCTCCTCCCAGCTGTGCAGCTGCTCCAGGCAAGCTAACTATAGCTTTGTTTTTATGAGTGGCATGTCAAAGCCATCTATTTATAAACCAAATTAGAAAATGCCTTGGAACTGTAATTTTTCTTTCAGGCTTCACTTCCAGCTATCCAGGAGCTCAGTATTCCATATACATAGATTTGCCTATAAAATTTGAATTTGTCTGAAAAATAAAAGATAATATATTAAAAAAGCCAAAACAAAAAAACCCCAACCCTGTTAAATTATAACATTTTGGAATATAGATAACAGTCAAAAACCATTTAAAAATATTTTATACTTTACCTGTAAGATGAATCATGAAGTATGTGTGGAGGCACTAATAAAATAATTCATATTTTTCCCCATTTTCCATAATTTCCAATTAGTTGTTTATCTTGAAAGTACTTCTTGGAAAGAAACTGGTATTATGCTTGTTTTAAAGGCTAGAAAAATGAGGTAAGGTAAAATGCTTAAGAGAAATATTTTAAATGTGCTCACTAGTTTTGACTACCTTCAGTTTCAAATCAAAATGCATACTGACTAATGCTAGAAGTTTGTAATGGTCTAGATGCCGGTCCAAGTGTTTGCTTGATTTTTATGAGGATCAGGCCCTAGGTAACATGAAATGAATATCAATAAAAATTGTTGGTATTCAACATAAATGGAGATCCTTGATCATGTGGGGTTAAGCAACCTTCCCAAATCCACAAAAGAAACAAAAACCCTCCAATTCTTTCTGATTTATAGATTAATATATCAGTATTGGAGAAACTCAACTTTTCTTACTACTTTCTAGGGGTCTGGGTAAAGTTGTGGAATTTAGATCTGGATTACATAGGCTGAACTACACTAAGGCCTGTGGATAATATTTCACTCTGTAAACATCCAGCCTTTTTCTCTGCAGAGCCATTCTCTGAATGTGAGAGTGAGACAGCATGAGGAGCCAGTAGAATATAGTTACCCATGGGTAGGTGATGCTGGGAGTCTATGCAAATGGATTTGGAAGAGTTTTCTGCATTAAATAATAGACTTTTCTCACATATTAATCTCCTATAACTAAGCATTTTCTTTTAAATATAAACTGCTCTGTGCCACTTTTAGAACACTTGGATCACTTTGTTAAATTATTAACCAGTTTTTATCATCGGTAGGGGAGTTTTTATAGAAATTAGAGCAGGATCTTACTCACTGGTTATTTTTAAAATGTGGCAGTGTGAAGGCTTGTACTTGTGACAAGGCTCATGAACAGAGCTGTTGTACAAACTCAGAGGAATTACAAAAATTAGAGATAGAAAACATTCTTTTTAGGCATAAAACTCCATCCAGGTTTGGTGCTTGCAATGTATTTGATATTCTTCTTCTGAAACCAGTGAATGTTGAGGCTGTTTAGCAGCTCTTGGTAAGTTCTTATTATATTTCAGGATACTGCCAGTAGACTGTGAATATTGAAGCAAGGGGAAAACTGGTATTTAAATCTCAATTTACTGATAAGTGTTTTGACTTGACACAAGGCATGGGTTGGCAGTAGGCTGTATGTCATCTTTCTTTTCTGCTTTTTCTATCACTTGCAATAGGGGCTGCAGGTAGAGAAGCACTGAGATCTTGTTTTGCTTGAAGGCCTGACAGGAGAAAAGTCCAGCTGTAGGGGCATAGCTAAGTGGATTACTGTCAACTAAATATTTGGAGGTCCTTACTCCCAAATTCTCCATGATTTACCTGGAGGATACCAATGTACCTTATCGATAAATTCCAAATCCTGGGCTAGTGGAGTGTGGTCAGACATGAAGAAGTCTCTGTAATGATGTCTGCCAGATCCTGAGCAGCTCAGCTTCCAGACAGGAAAGACATGGGCTCTTCCAGATGGAGATGGAGCTCCATCCTCTTTGGTAGGAACTGAAAACAAAACAAGTCTGTTTTTCTCCAAACTGTAATGAAACACAGCACAAGTATATATCAAAATCCACCAGAAAATGGAATTACCTTTCTGCAGAGTGCAACTTGTCTGTTGTAACTGAAAATATTTTGGTGAAGGACGGTGTAAAAATTTAGAGTTGAGAGAACGTGGGTGCCTCTTCCTCCAAGGCCCTACAGCATTACTTTCTCCAAACAAATTTAGAAGTCCCCGTTTTACATTTCACGTGCCTGTTCCAATTTTCCTATTCAGCAGGGTAATCATGAGAGTATGCTGAACAAGTATGGATGTCATGAAGGTGGTTTGTGGAATCTCTGAGAACTTGCATTACATTGCCATTTTTAACTAGTCTCAGTGTACCCAAAATTAAAATTTAAGATTCAATAACATTACTTTCAGTGTCTTATTATGCTGTGTTGTATTTCCAATTTTCCTCTTTGCACTATGCAAAAGCAGATTTTATTTATTAATGGAAAATTACTAAATTTCAAAATTGGGTATGGATATATGCTGTTTATATAGCAAAATGCTCTTCTGACATTGGCAAGGCATATTCAGCAGATGGCTGGGGAGAGTCTAATCCTCTCCCTCCTGGCACAAGGAATGCTAATTACTATGTGCCTTGAGCAAAGAGCCTTCTAGATATTCAGCCGCCTTTCCTATTGGGGCAGAAATGTCTGCTGGAGAATGTAATGGAAAGATCTCCATGTAAATTCCTTGAGGACATCTTTACTGTAAAAATTTAAAAAAAAACCCAAAACAACAAAGTAAGAAATCTCTACTATCTCCAAATGTCAGTTGGAAAAGTAACAAGCCTTGCTGGCAGCCTAATGCAGATCATACCAAGGATTCATGCTGGGTGGAGCTTGGGTCTGGCAGCATAAGTGGGAAGAGATTACAACTGCTTCCATCAAAACAGAATCAGTTTTCAGGAGAGGCAGCAAAGGATATCTCTGTCTCCTCCTGACACAGCCATCTGAGACCTGTGAAAGATGTGGTAGGAGGGTTACCAGATGAGCATTTCACTCAATGGGACTCTAGTCCCATTATTTGCAGTTTCATTGAATTGACAGTGAAGCATTGCAGCAAAGGAGCCACAAAGAGGTCAGAAAAATCTGCTTGCCCAACATGGGAAAATCACTCAATGAAACCTGAGACATCCCACCATGAAAGTAATCCGGAGAGCTCAGGTCCTTCCTGAGCTGTACAAATAGCGAAGGCACACCTAGTGCTGATCCAAGAACCTTGTTTGCAGCTGCCTCATTTCCAGCAGTGGCATGACAGGAAGCCAAGGGATGAGAAAGACAAAAGGAGACAGTGCTTGCCCTAGCACCTGCTGAGACCTGTCTCTCTTTGCCCAGCTACTGCCTTTACTGAGCCCTTATCTGGCCCTGCCTCACCACTCAGCATGGCAGTGAGTGTGAAAGGTGACCTGGCTGCAACAGTGGTTCTGCTGTGGGGCAGCTCCTGCCTGGTCTGGCTGGGAACAGGGAAATTCAGAGAAGTGCTGACTGGCATCTTCACTGGTGGTGAGATTTCCTCTGAAGAAGAACCTGAAGATGGCCATGGGCCAGAGGAGGAGCTCAGTGCCTGATGCATGTACCTACCTGAGTGTGTGGTGGGGAGCCTTCTGGGCTGGTGGGAGGGAACCAATCACCCAAGGGCCTCTTTTGTCTTTTTGTATTTCCAGCAAAGGCTTTCTGACCCAAGCTCTGCAGGTCTTGGGTGTGATGTTTAGCACTTTTCCCTGTGCACCCTCAGAGTCTTTTACTCAGGAACTTAACTCTGACAAACTGATTCTCACCAAATAAGCCCCTCTGCCCAACCCTGTCCCCAGAAGGTTGATGGCACTTGTCAACCCAGCATTTGGAGCTCCTCTGTGGCAACAGGCCAGCTGGGAGAATCACCTTGCTCACAGTTTATGTGGGCAATACTGACACAGTCTGACTGGTATGGTGGCATCAGCCAAAAAAAAAACCCAAAGGAAGATTACTATTTATCTAATATCTCTGCTTTTCAGAAGTTAAAGTTGTTACCACCTGCTATTTACCATCTTAATACTCTAACATACCAGCTGCGAAAGTTTCTGTGCTGACTCTTTTCACTTGCCCCTCAAGATCTCCTTTGTGGTCACAGCAATGCCTGGGTAAGCTCTCAGGCTCAGGGTCATCTCTCCTGGCCTGTGTCACTGCCGCTGAGAGCCCTGCAAGGTCCAGTGCCAGAACTGTACTGGAAGCACCTGAGAGGCAAATGGGGCAGTCCAAGCTGTGGTAACAGGCTGGCAAATAAGCTATCTGCACACCCCTGCTATGTGAGCACGTTATTTCCTCAGTGACCTTGCTTTATGAATAAAAAATTCTTCCCTTTTCATAACTACAGTAGCAGAGAATTTTATTAATGTTTGCCACTATAAAGAAAAGGTTACTGTGTCTTAATTTTACTGGGTTGCTTTAAAACTGATAAAATTTTATGGAAGTTGGGAGCTTGTGATCAGCTGTCAGTTCTATGTGCACGCTTCTTCAAGAAATGAATCTGTAGGGATGACTCAGGCTTGGCAACAAAAGATGTTCCCTCTGTAAAACAGTTACCTCTGAAAATGTAAGGCTGTTTCTTCATTGCTCTCTTGGAGAAGGGAGAGGATGATAAGATTGCTAGGATGATGATGAATATTTTAAATTTGAGCTCGCAGTTCAGCTGCATGACAGCTCATATCAGCCAAACAGCATTTTCTACCCTGACTGGTTAAGCACATTAGTGCTTCCAGTACAGATTCTAGTTTTGGCTCTACAACTGGTTGCCTTAACACATTTGTCTGTGACCAAAAAAGGTTCCACAAACCTGGATTTAAATGTCACTGGAAGACTATTTGTATCTTATCTAAGCCCAGACTGAGGGCTGTTACCATATGCCCATATCTGTAAGGGCTGTTCTGAAAATAGAAATAGCTAAATTCACTTGAAAACCAGAGAGAGGGAGGTTTCAAGTGTGATACCTTCTAGGAGGTAACCAGTGCTCTTTTACACTGGTCTGGGTGCTGGGCTGTAGATTGGGAAAGCCAGGTTTAAAGCAATTAGGCTCAAGAAAATAAGGTCATTCTTTAGCTAGATTAAACAGGCTGATGTTTTGAATTGAGTTATTGAGAGGCTAGACTTCCTGAAGCAGAAATAGAATTGCATGGGTTTCTTGTGATTGCTACTTAGGAAATGAATGCAAAAGAAATACTATAATTCTGATCACATTGGTTTTGATCTAGGAATTATTTTTTTATCACAGTGATGCTCCTTGTCCACATCCATTCAGCTACTATTATTTCCCTCTTAGAGTTTGTAGGTGGTATAATGTTGTGACATACTGCTGTATTGCTTAAACAGAGCCTGAATCAATGGACAGTAAAGGCTGTTTAAAAGCAGCTTTCTCTTCTACAAGAAAAGTCAAATTATCTGTAAGCAGAATGAGCAAAAAGAGATATTTTGGGCTCAGCAGGAGCTCTTTGGTAAATGGAGGTTTCATGGATTATGCAACTATGTTGGAGAGCACCATAAATTTTTGGATGGGGCTAAAATAATGTTTAAAAACCCCCCAAAACAGGCAGGAAAACACTGTCCAGTGAGAAGGGCCTTGAAATGGCTCTGGCCAGCAGAGGTCAGACTGCCCTTTAGACTGTGTAGCTAATCTGCTTTGTACCTTTGGGCAAGTTTCCCCGCTGTTTAATGCTCCAATCCAGCAAGCTCTGCCAGCTGAAGCATATTTGTTTATTTATTTAAGAAATTATTTTGCAATCCAAGCTCCACATGCAGTATCAGCACATGAGAACTCTCATAAAAATGAAGGATAATTCAAGTTTCAACCAAGTACTTTATTTTGCAGCCCTATGGTCCAAGTTTTGTATATGTATTTGATAAGGAAATACTATTTGATCTAAAATCCAATTTTGTTAGCAGTGAGATTTAAAAAAAATAATTGGTTCTTGTTTGGATACTTGATGCTTGCAATGCTTTGATTATCAGCAAACTCTTCCTTTTCAGCTACAAGTAGGAGTGGCTAATTTTCTGGAGTTGCTTGCAGTAAGCAAACATTTTCTGCTGCAAGTTAATTCATTCCTATGGTTTTCTTAATATTTATCTGCAATTCTTTAACTGTGATATTGTAGATGGTGCAACTAAACCTGAATTAGAGGTATGGACTGCTTTTGGTGACATCTGTATTCAAGCAGCAGCTGGCACCTCTACCTGTGTGTACAGACAACTGTGCTATATGTCCCTTGTGCATATCTGCACCAAGAAATTGTTCTGGCATCATTATACATTGAAGCCTTTGGTTTCTCAAGGCAACAACCTTGTGAAAAGAAGCAACCTCCTTCTTTGTTTATGTTGCTTCTGGTGTCCACAAGTAAAAAATGAAGAGATGAGAAACTGAAAGGTGCTTAATGTTGGAGCATTTCTTAGTCATAAGATATGGATGGAATTTAAGAGAAAAAAGCAAATTCATTAATTCCTCATAAGAAGCAGTTTTATAAGTAATAATAGAAAAAGTTATTTTTGAACTATGGGTTTTGAATAATAAACCTGTTCTTGGTAGTGGGGGGTATAGGAAAAGTAGCACTTTTTCAATCATGTGTGCTACAAAGATACTCCATGCAGGACAAAATAATGATGCTTTCATTTCCAAGGATGTCTTAAAAAGCATGCTACATTTCCATAGTAACAACAAATAATAATGTGTGTTTAAACTTGTGGTTAACTAGTGGGATAAGCAATTCCAGAAAACCATGGGGAACATATGCTTATAGAGAAATAATAAGATCTTTGAAGGGTGACTAAGTGTGAGTTCATGTGGGTGAAAGGAAAAATGAAAGCAGCGGGGTAAAGGACATAATTTCACATCCCCCAGGTGTGGGTTCTTGACATGACAATCCACATGGGAGGGCTGTGTGTGAAAGAGGGTGGGTGTGAAAGAGGACTACCCTCTTTCATGGTTGTGACGACTTCAGGTTTTTTATGCTCTAAAGGTTTGCGGCCAAGATTTTTGTCCAGAAAATTAACATGAAGCCTGAGGGGTGCATACTCCATTGGGAAAAGACTTTTTGGGTCTTATTTGCATTTGTACAAAGATGACAAAGCAGAGGAAGTATGCCCCTGAATTTTGTGCTGCATTATGGCACTGGCAGCTCAAGTCTGGTAAAGCAGTAAAATATTGTTGAATTGTGATCCTTTCTGTGCTTTGGGAGATTGAAAATTTACTCGAGCTTCCTCAGGAAGCAAGAGATTAATAGCAGAAATTATGCAAAACATTCACTGGAATCTGTACATAACTTTGATGCAATGTTACGAACTATGTTGATAATCTCTTCGACAGATGGGTCATGAGAATGACCAAATCTGTGGCTAACCTCTAAGATTTGGGTATCCATAGATCCAGAATGACTGGCAGGGAGAAGATGAAAGAGGACTTTCTTTGGTTGTATATAAAACTTATAAGGAAATTAGTTTAGAATATTTTGGTGTGGGGATCATAACACACCAATCTGTTATTCATGTCCAATATTGCAATATTTTTATGATAAAAAATATATTGTAGTAACTAATATATGTTGGTGACACCCTAAGGCTTTGGTGCAACAATTTGATAATACTTTGCACTGATTTTTCTTGAAAATTCAGACCATGTCTCTAGAGAAATGATTGTTAAATGTTTTAGGTTCTTTAGGGGAATCAGTGCCAAAGCCTAGATACAGCATCAAATATGAATCTTTTAGGGTAGCGTGTTTCATGTCTGATTCATCCCTATGCCTAATTAGGGAAAGAGCAGGGAAACTGGTCCAAATTTGTCTATGAAGAAAAGGCAGGTTGCCTAATTGGATATATCAGTTTCTGGAGTTTTTTCTGCCTGTTTCATAGAGCTGCATTTTTTGGAAACTCCGGGATTTTCCTCATGTGATGAGCATTGCCACTTCTCGGCATTTTAACCTACCTTTTATAGCATAGTATGACAGCAGTGATGACAGCAGCAGCAGCAGCACAGGTGTTTCTCTTGAATGCAAGACTGTGTGTACCTGAGCAGCACCTCAGCACCTGCCAGTTGTTGAAGGATGAATGTTTCTATTTTGGGGTGAACATTAGAAAAGCAGCTGTAACACCTTTAAATTCTGTTTGTCCACACCCAGGGAGCCATCTTCCAAGCAATAGTAGCTATAGATAGTAAGTTCCTTTTCCCAGTGAGGTTTAGTAGCTCAAGCATGTGTTGTACTGGCATGGCCATATTTCTTCTGCTTCTCAGGCTAATGCAGCCTTTACTCTTTGGGGCCTCTCTGTGCTAAAAGATATTTTCAACTTCAGTCTCATAAAATTTTCACCTATCACTTGGGCTTACATGCTGTAAGCATTGAGAGCCTGGTCCTTTCTACCAGTAGAGGGAATGAGCTATTAATGCTAGTGTTGCCGCAGGAACAAAAGGGGGCCACAAGAACAAATGGGTTTGTCTTGGGCATGAATAAATTTATCATGAATGAATAAAGAAGGAGGATTGCTTACTGATTCTAACCATAAGCTTCTGAAACATCTTCCAGTGGCAGTAGAAGGACAAACTCCCCAGTTACTCTTGAAGGAAATGTATGGAATGAACTGTGCAGTGGAATAGCCAGGAGCTGGACTTGATGATTCCAGAAATCCCTTGCAGTCCCCTTCTCCCCTGTGCAAGAGTGTCAGGGAATGAGTGATGACATCATCCCTCCCCTTTCCAAAGCTGCACTGGAATAGCTGCAATATAGCTTTTTTAGAACCTACCACTCGGAAATATTTGATCAGCTGTGCTAAGTGCTTGGGATGTAAATTCCATGTATTTATTTTGAAGGATATATAAATCAAAGTACATATCTAAGCAAGATTTCCCCTGCCACCCCATCTTACTTTCTTGACACTGTTTTTGCATTTTACCTCACAAGAGTGAAACAAGCTAGCAAGGAGCAGGCTGTTGTCACAGCCAGAGTTAGAAGTGCTTGCTTATTAGAAGGGCAGCCTTTTTTTTCCCCTGCCGGTGACATGTTTTACTTGCTAAGTATATCTGTACCAGCACAGTTGACAAATGTGTCCTAGGTAGCTTCATTGACCAGCATGTTTCTGCTGCTGCGCTCTCTCTCTCTCTCATTAATAATTTGGACAATATGGTGAAAAATTGGAGTTTTTAGTATGAGAATATTTTCACTAATGGCATAAACTCTCACTGCAGTGTCTTGTGTACAATTTCTTACATGCAACTACTTAAATCTGCTGAGGAATTCTATTAAACAGCTTGTAAAGTCCTTTGGCTATGAAGGCTTAGTTAATTATACAAGAGGACACAGTGGATTAATTCTGAAATTAGTCCGGCACGTTTATTCAAAATAATTTTTCTTTCATCCAGATTTAAATGATTGATTTTAAGTTTCACCTGGATGCAATTTGAACTGCAATTAATAAACCCTCTGACCTATTTGTTATTAGCAGCACAGCTGGGTTCCCTTTCCTTCTCTGCTGAACACTGGTAAGATCTATTCTTTTACCATTTTACTGTCTCCACTTGACCTTAACATTCCACAGTGTTAAGCGGAGAGGGCTCGCAAGTATATCCTGACTCCTGTGTATATTCTACCCTGGAGTGCTGGAACATACAGTACTCACAAAAGAGTTCATTTGTGCAGTATCACTGGTGAGCAGAGTGATTAATGAAGATGTGCACACAGATCTCAGTAAATGAGTGACAGTTCTGAGGGAAAAGTGACTTTTTTACTGCATTTTATTCTATAGTATTACTGTGTTTAAAATAGTGTTGTGTCCAATATTGTACATAGTTCCACTGTTGTACATAGATGGGAAAACTGTTTTTAGGGCTCTGCTGAACTGTGAAGTAGCAGAAAAAAGCTCTTCCTTTAAAGTGTATGAGGTTGAAATAAAGATGGAAAAGTGAAGGATAATGGAAACCCAGTTCTGTTAGATCTACAATTTGGAAAATGATGTCTGCTTCTGAACAATCTAGTCAGTGCTCTGTTTCCTGAATCTGTCTTATGTGTTCCTCACATTACTGCATCTCTTAATGCTTTCCTACCCCCTCGGTTACTGAAAAGTATTTACAGAGCTAAAATATACAGAATAAATGAAAAGTACTGATTTTTCTGACTAAATGCTGTGTTGCTGCTGCATTGTTATGTGGTGGGGTGTGTAGCAAGAGATGGTCATATGATTACAAAAAATTCTAACAGCAATATCCTCTTTCACTCTACTTACTGAGGAGCTCTTTAAGAATAGCTGAACATGGAGAATTGGTGAGTATTGAAACATGAATGATTAAAACCAGTTATGCTAATGCAATGTATTGTTCATTGCAATTACCAGGTTTCTTCTCAGTATAAATTATCCATACTTACACTGCATATGATACAAAGTAAGGAAATATGGGTGGCATGAAGTTTCAGTACAGCTTTGTCTTCACTGTTAACCCCCTGTTGAGAAATTGAGAATGGCTACCACCCTCTTTTGCATGCAGATTACAGGTTGTGTGCATTAGTTTAGTGCCAGCTAATGAGGTTCTATTGTTAAAAGGCCCCTGTGTAATTACCACTTTTTAGACTTGCAGCATGCTTGGTACCCCTCCTAGAGCCATTACATTTCTTCTGTTATTTACAGCATTGGCTCTGCTCTTTGCTATTGCAAATAAAAAGGAAATTTCTCTTACCAGGGATCTGTCATTTTGTCCTGTGTGTACAGCACAGTGCACAGCAGCACCCTAGCTGAGCCTGCTAGTGCTTCAGTAATGTGAGTAAATCAGAATCAGACTTGACTACTGCCCTTCTCTGGGAGCAGAGTTCAGCAATAGCTGCTTCTGCCGTGCTGTTTGTGCTGCCTGCACCCCGTGGCGTTTATACCTTTCACTGGCCAGGGTCAGTCTGGAGCTGCTCACCTGGAATCACCTGTTATTACCAAAGTGTCAGACTATGCTAGTGCTTTACTCCTCTGTAATCATCACTGTTGTAAATTTGACTTGTTCTTATGGCATCCCTGCAAAGACTTTTTGATGAATCAGTCACCCATGTTTGCATCTCCTGAACTTGTCTCCTTCATATTCCATCTGCAACAGAAATATTCCTCTTTTTGTTAAAATGAAAAGTAGATTTTCTCTGTGGGGAATATCCAGGAATACCCACTTGCTTATTTGTTGCAGGACTTGTTACATGGATTCTCAAAATAAATATTAGATAAGAGACTACTGTTGAAATCTAGAAATTATCTTTATTTTCTAGTAAGATACTGTTTTATTGTGCTCACTCAAAAAGGTCAGTATTATTTATGACTTGTAAGGAACAAGTTCTTTAAATCCATATTTTACACAGAGATTTTCTCAGAAGTGCTATGTTGACTTTTTTTTCATCAGAAAAGGCATTTGATTGTGTTGGAAGTTTGTTATCTTTAGGGCTGGGTTAACAGTCTGGACCAACATCTTCCACCTGAGTATCAATATGAACAACCAAGATTATAATCAGCAGTTTTGCATCTGAAGCCTTTGTTTTTTGAATTGTGACACTACGAAATTTCATCCCATGTGCTCACTGCCCCCCACCCTGATAAAGGAGGAAGGAATTGAAAGCTCTGGGCAACCATCTGAAGTTGTGATGTAAACCCTATTTAACACCCTGATGAAAAGTATGTGTATACCTTGCATGGTACACATTTGCTCCCCAGCCAGTCTTGAAGCTCCAGCTGTCAGCTGTTTCCTGTGTCCTTCTGACTTAGATGTTTCAATCTCTTTCACTGGATACAGATGCTACAATAACCCATGCTTCTGGCATTTTGTTTTCAGACATCTGCAGTGCAATCCATCTGGGATTATTTCACAGTGTCATTCAAAGTTGAAAGCAAGTTAAAAAAAAAAAAAAAAGAAAAAGCAGTTGTCATTCATAGTAGGACACTTCATCTTGTGCTGATTATGCTCTGTGAACTGCAGGTTTCTAGAGGTTTATGAGGCACAGCTTGAGCCACATGCCCATCAGGGCTTTGTAGAGTAAGCATATCTGCTTCAGATAGGTGGTTCTTCAGGTGATTATTTCTGCCGGAGGCTTGTACATGAGTTTAAAGAACTTCAGAAAATCTTTGCCCTAGACCATCTTTGTACAAAAAGGCAATCATTATTTTCTACCCTCCCAACCTGGGCAGAAAATTCATGACCTAATAGCTTCAGAGAGCAGATGTTTCCGGTGTTCATTGTTGCTAGAATTTTTCTTGTGTATGGTGAAATTGCATGGTCATTCTACTCTTTTTCTCTTTGCTCTAAAATATTTTTTAAAATTGTATTTATTTTAGATCTGAATGCAGTGATCCTTTGTTCTGTTTATATGTGTATGGGAAGAAACATGAGCTGCTGTTATTTGAAATATTCTTGTGATATCTAATGATGAGGAACAGCTGGGCTGGGTGGGCTGCATGGAAAATGCCTGGAAATGTGAGATTTAAGGGAGACCATTTTATGTAGAAAACTGGTATACCTTTCTTATTAGATCTAGACAACAGTGAAATCCTATGGCATATTTTATATTTTTTTATCCCTGGCAATACCATGAATCTCTCTTTTCAAAATGTTTGTCTGCTGCTACACACCTAGATTTTGAGGTTCCACAAGTAGCACCTATTTAACCAGCATGAGAATTCAGAAATAATTTTTTAAAAATGAATAACACTACTGTTATAACGTAGTCTGCATGGTTATGATCTGTAAAACTGCTTATACTTTCTAAATTAACAATGATAATGAAATCAGGCTGGAATGTAGAGAAAATTATGTGGAACAGAATACTACCTATCTTTCTGGAAATACATGTGGTATGCAGACTCAGATTAGAAGGCATAAACTGACAAATAAAAAGCAATATCCAGACAAGAAAAAAAGAAAAAAAGAGAAACATCTTTATTTCCTCAGCAGCAAGCCTTGCACCAAAATAAAACATATCTGTTCTTGGATATTAGAAGTCTGCTGGGCAAGATGTTTGCTAAGAAATCCATATCTAGACTTGTCTCTAAACTCAGGTTTTCTGACTCTTGAAGTCATGGAATGAATAGAAAACAGAAGATTCATCTTCTCATATCTCTTTGAAGTTATTTTTATCTTTGCAACTATTTTTCATGCTGGTGGTTCACCTCAGGCATGCTGGACTGGAAGTATGAGAGGTACTATTCACTTCGCAGAAATGCACCAGTCCTTGTGTTTGCGGTCCAAACTGTCTGCTGCTGAACACAGAGTGGATTTACACCAGGTCAGATCTGACCATGCATCTCCCTGCAGTCTTCCTCTTGGTTTACTGTACACACATCCATTTTCTTTGTAATATATGCACACCTTTTTTTGGTAACATTTGGTTCTCACCTCCACCCCCGTTCATTGCAGGGGTTAGCTGCAGTCAGTAAGGATGAGCGGGTCCCAGGGAGCAAAGAGAACGCCGGGGGGGTGGAAGGAGCAGAGCTGTTAGCTGGAGGCGTTGGGAGGGAGGAGAGGGGGAAGCCTGAAGCTCCGCACAACTCTTGCAGCAGGGCCTGCTCATGCATCCCTCTGCAGTAGCCGGGGACTGCCAGCTCTGAAACGGCTCAACTTGCAGAACTGCCCGGGGCGCGAAGACCGGCCCTGCTGTCAGGAGAACAAGCTGCCCCTGCTGCTGTTCAGTGGCTCCGGAGACTTCCGAACTTTGCTCAGGGCTGACGGATTTTAAAGTAATTTCACTCTGAGTGAAAGTTCTTCGAAATAATTCCTAAACCCAGCTGGTTGCAGCTGTGGCCACGTCAGGGGCGAGGTCTGCGCGCTACGCCGCGGGTAGCCGCGCACCCGCTCCCAGCCGCCGCTTCAGCCCGTCCGGCCGCGCCCCACCGCAGCCGCGGGACCCCGGCCCGGGGCAGCTCTAGGGACAGCTAACGGCGGTCACCCCCTCACGGGAGGCCGCCCCTCGCTCTCGGCTGCACAGCGGGCGGCGGCCCCCGGGACAGGCGGAGCGCATCCGAGCGGGTAGCACATCGGACAGCGGCCGCCGCCCCGCCCGGCCCGGCCCGAGCGCGCCTGCGCGGGCCCGCGGAGCCGGAGGCGGGCGCGGAAGGTGCGCGCGCGCCGCCACCCGCCCGCCCCCGCGCTGAGGTGTCGAGGCGGGGCCGGTGTGTCCCTCACGGCGGCGGCGGCAGGAGCCGCACGGGCGGTGCCGCTGCTGGGACCCGCCCGCCCCCGTGCTGAGGTGCCGCTGTGTCCCTCACGGCGGCGGCAGCGGCAGGAGCCGCACGGGCGGTGCCGCTGCGGGGACCCGCCCGCGCCGCTCCGCCCGCGCCCCCCGGGCACAGCCCGCCGGCCGTGAGGGCTGTGCCGCGCTGCCCCCCCGCCCCGGGGCGCTATGAGCCATGAAGCCGCCCGGCAGCAGCTCCCTGCGGCAGCCTGGCTGCGACGGCCGCCGCCGCCCCGCGCTCCTGCCGCTCCTCGGCCACCTCGTCTCGCTGCTCCTGCTCCTCCATGGCTCCTTCTGCCCCCGGGCCCGCGCGGCCGCAGCGGCCGCCGGTGGGTATGGCGGGGGCGCGGGTGCGTGGCCTGAGGTGTCTGCGGCCCCTGGGTCGCTGTCCCCCGCGATGGACCCCGGCAACATCCATTCCCCCTCAAACCGTTCCTTCCTCCCTTCCCGCTTCCAGCTTTGTGTACGTGTCTGTGTCGGCGCGTGTAACCCCGGGGCTCAGTTAACATTTCCTTGGCTTGCTTGCTTGCACAAAAGAGAGGTACGTGCGGTGCCGGTGCTGCAGTGTGTTGGGTAGGGATGCTGTGCGTGGAAAGACGCCGGTGAGGGATGCGACGCAAAAATCTTAGGTGGGCTTTGAATGTGTCACGCTGCATGTGGACGGCGATCCGCTAATTTGTCTGCTTGGGGTCGGATTTTCATGTGTGCTCTGTTTATTTGCTCTTGGTTGCATTTAGGTGGAATGCTCTGAATGCAGTCTGTCTGTGCATCATGTTATTATTGTTAGTACATTGCCGTTACATTGTAATATTGTTATGTTGTTACATCGCGTTGATTGACTATCTTGAAATTTTAATGAGGAACGATACAGGATTTCATTTCAAAAGCTGCTGCTGAAGAGGGGTCTTGTCAAAGTTAAAAGAAGTAGAAATCAATTCCCTTTACATAATAGGAAGTTTAGCATTCAGTGCACATGGACTCTGAATTCAGTGTATGTTAGCAACATGGGGAGTATTCTTAGCTTTTTGTAGATTTTTTGGTGAAAAAATTTAGCTATCCAAGATGGGCTGGGGGTAACTGCATATGCATTAAGTTGTTTTTTTTTTCTTCTTGAAGGTTGAGAGATATTAAAATATTTATAATCTATGAGTGCATATGAAAATGTATATGCAATTAAATAAATAATGTTCTTTCTGAAACCATTTTATGTGTGAAAAATGAATCAAATCTAGTTCAATGAGTAAGCTATCTTTTTCTTTGCTTGAGTGATTAGTAAAATGTTAGAAAACTGCAAGCAAATATGTAGCATTTTCATGGAAATAAACACATTCTGCCATGGAATTTACGGCTGGCATATCTTTCTTCCCCAGGCCTGCACTGGAATGAAACAGCAAGCGGTATAGAGGAAGTACTGGCAGATGAAGAGAATACATTTCAAGAGAGTAACAGCAGTAACAGTAAAAATAACAGCTACAGCAATGCAATCCAGAAAGAAATCACACTGCCTTCAAGATTAATCTATTACATCAACAGAGACTCTGAGACTCCTTACCATATCCTGGATACCAGGGCAAGGCACCAGCAAAAACATGACAAGGTAGGGTAAAAAGAGGCTCATCTGCAGAATTTTCAAAACAGTGACATAAACAGTGACATGGAATGTGAAACTGTTTGTTTTAATCTGTAGATATTTAAGACTTAATGGTGGTCCCTACCACAATTTTTAGGAATTAAAGGAGTACATGTAATTAAACAAGAATGTAATTTCCCTTGTGTTAACTTAAAAACAATTATTTTGAATTTCAGAATGGTTCAGAAACTGAACTGTAGATAAAACAAATGAGAATTAGATGAAGTTGACTTGACTAATCAGTGTAGATTCTGGTGTCTTCACTTTTGGTACAGTACCATCCACAAAATGTTTCTTCCATAATAGCTCTAGACTGCAGAAGTATCTGCATAGGGAGCTTCTTTGGAATCCTAAACTTGCAGCATGAGTTACTGAGCTTTGAGTGTGCTGTGCAGCACCTAATACATGCAGCATTAATTTCCTGCCACTGTATGGCCAGTGAAGACCACTGTAAAGTGTCACCATTTTTTGTTAAACAGTACCTGCATTCCTCATTTTTAGTGGCAAGATCTAATATTCCATTTTGTGTGGATGCAGCTAGTAAGTTGTTTGGATTTTTTTTTTCTCTGAAATTGTATGGAATTGAACAAACTTTGGTTTTGTGGAATAACTTTGTAAAGAAATAAACCTGTCTAAAGTATATCACTTATTACCCTTTAAATTTATTTCATCCTATTTTTGTAAATCTTTATTTAAAAAATTAATTTCTTCCTACTGGTAAAAGGTAAAGTGAAGGTAAAGATGGTTTGACTATAAAGAGATTGCTGTGGTAGGGAAGAGACAGCAAAGCAAATCGGTGTGTGTGATATTACTGAAGGACTTAGCTATAATGGAGTTCCTACCTACTGCATAGAATTTCTCTTGAAATTTTAGACAGTGAATTTAATATATGTGTACTTATGGTAAGATTGATTATGGGCCATTTCAGATGTGGAATTAATAAGAAGGTACTGAATAATCTTTCAAAAAGGAAGTTGAGATAGCTGCATAGTTTTTATGTTTCAATAGGAAGAAAGGTTGCTTCTTAGCTTATTGAACATGGATACTGGTGTGTGCCTTTGGATGCATCTCAAAACACCAGTATGTTATGGCTGGCTTTAACAGAAAAGCTTTTTGTTTGTTGGAAACTGGAGCTACTTAAGAGAACACTACATTCAGAACTTTTACTCTTTCAAGTGAGGCCACTCTTTTAAATACACTTAAAACACTAAGGTCTTGCTGTGTTGCTCTTGGGAAGAAAGGGATTTCCAAGTGCTTGCAGACTTGCCTTTAGATATAATGTTTCCTCCATGTTGCTGTATGTGGGGTTTTTTTTGAAATCCATAGGGGACAATGTCCGCCAATATCTACACTTACCCAGCACTGTCCATGAGAACGTTGCTCTTCCTTCCTGTGCCCTACCATGTGTCTACATGTTGGAGTAAAGCTCTGCAGAAATCAGTGCTGACAGAATTGGTATTGATTTCCTTGGGCATGCTTGCTGCTGACTATTGTGTAAAGTGGATCTTCTTTCTACTCATTGTGTCCCTTTTAAGCACAGGTAATGCTAATGCTGCAGTTTTTCCCAGAGGAGGAGTCCTTAATCCTGGGCCTTCATGGAGGGTGACATTATGTTGACTTCGTTCTTCTGGCATGAAGTTTCTATTGTTTTATATTTATTGTTTATATTTAATTGAAGGAAAGAGTAGATTACGCCCATTGTCTGGATGGATTTTTAAATGTTTTGCTTCCAGATTGTTGTATCTGACACCTTCACCCCACCTTGCATCTTGTGCCTTTCCTTGCATGAAGTAATTTCTTTACCCTTTCATCTACTTTACAATAGCTAAAATATTTGTTATTTTATTATTTTCTTCTGTTTAATGTTTGCTATACTCTATGTAGAGCAATGATTGAGGCCTGGGGGAAGTCTGGAAGGTGTAAAAGGAAAACAACCCAAACAACCCATAAATAAAACAATGCAATTGATCGTGAAAGATACCCAGGGGTTGGTTTTGACTTATGGGGAGGATTCTTTTCAGTACTGGCTTTTATTCTTCCCCAGAATTAAAAGAAATGCTATATTGTAATAAACCCTACTTGTGATATTTTGATGTCTCTTTGGTAATAAAGAGAAGTAGCCAAAATACCTTTATAATTAAGTAAAGAAAGGCATCTGTATTTAGGGTATGGTTTTTTTTAAATTTTAATACCTTGTGAAAAAAGTTAAGGCAGCCTTATATATGGATAGAGTGAAAAATGTTGAGGAAGAAAATGTTTTTGTTCTTTTACTGTTCTTGGGACTATACATTTTAACCTGTATTTTCTTGTCAACCTTAATATGCCATTTATAGGCATATAATATGGAAACGGTCCATAACTATTGATAATATTCAGTAGACTCCTTTCTGTGGAACTTCTCTGTAGTGGTCATAATAATGTAATATGGCCAGTTTGTGGGATTAGGCCTGAATGCCTCAGAAATGCTGAGTCACTTTAAGGAGTGGGTGAGACTAGAAGAAATGGTGTGGACGTGGGAAGACAGAGGTAAAGTTGGAGAAATATAATTATGTAAAATTATTTAATATATTTTTTAAAAGTCATGTCCCAGAAGTAAGGTCTGTAACATTCTTCATGAAATGTTTGTAGAAATGAAACGCTGGAGAGAAAACAGTGTACCAGAGAATAAAAAAACCTATAAATAATAAGTTACTTTATTAGCACTGATTCTCTATCCCTGTTCGGTGAAATGTCATCATAGTGAGAAGGTATACGTGATCAAGACCCTCTCTCATTCCTTGTTCTTGGAAAAAGCTTTTTATCACTGTTAAAGAAGTGTTCACCATTGTTTTGACAAAGTGATCTATCTCCAAGGGGGACAGGGTTCTAGTAAATATTTTATTTTAGCTTTGTGCTCTTAAAAAAAAGCAGATTTTAAATTCTTGATGCTCAAAATCTGTAAATTCTGTGTACCTGTTTCCTCACAGTCAAATTAAGGCTATCTGGTTTTGAGTTCTTCTGAAGTTATTTTTAGTGCAAAATGCTCAAAAATTAGCATCTATTTATAAAAACACACTGAAGAAGCTCGTAGGAATCCTTGAACTTGATGAAGAGTTCTGAGTCACCTGTGTTCTGTCTTTTTAAACTTCTGCAGGTGGAGGTAGTGTTTTGAAGGTAATCTCTTTATTGAACCAGATGACTGCTTTGGTTCATTTTCATAAGCTACATACACAAGATTTTTAGGAGCTAGCAGGAAGACTGCATGGGGCACAACTTGTCACAAAAGGTTAGTAGCAAGTCCTTATGATGTCCAGCAGAAGGAAAAATCCTGGAGTGCAAGATGTTTGAACATAATAGGATTGCTGGAGAAACACATCCCAGGGCAACCTTAGCAAATTTTGAGTTGAAAATAGCTTTAACTGGATGCATATGAAGGCAGACTGTACGTACTGGACAGTTTCTGAATCATAAGTTTTCAGGAGCTCTAAAGAAGCCATCTCTTCATGCATAATTATAAGCTGTTAATGTAATTTTGGGGAGGAGAGAGGTGTTAGGAAAACTGTTTTGCAGATCCTAAAGAGGAAAAAATAAGGAAGAGAACTTTTGACTATGAAGATATTTCACCTTCCCCAAAAAACTTTGATTTATTTTTAACTATTTTTCATGGGGTGGAACTCTAGGTGTTTCTGATCAGGTCAGCTGTTTTCCATTTACATAAAGAAAATACTCCTGCCAGGTGAATGCAGTAATCTTTGCTATGTTGCCTTACTTTAAAGGTTGAGATACAGTACTGTCTCAGTCCTCTATGTAATTTTAGTATGTGGCATATGAAAGTTGAGCAGGAAAGCATCCTTAAGATGAAGGAAAACCTCACTTTTCCATGTAAAAGGAAGCAGTATTGAAGAAAAAGCAGGTATTTTTTGCCAAAGACCAAAGGTCACAATTGGTAAACTCTTAAGACATGGCATCATGTGAATTCTTACTAAAATCCAGATAAAAATCCTATGTACTAGTTAGTCTTCCCTTTACATGCCTATTATAGGCTGTGTTTTCACTTTTAATCCCTGTGTAATGAAAACTGGTCAAAATAATGAATGAAATCCATGTGACTTACATGTATTTTAGATTGTTGAAGAATCTTTGTTGTATTTCAGCTGGCTTTGCCTTTTTTTTTTTCTTCTTTCCAGATCTTTCAGTGGTGCAGCTTCAGTTTGCACTACTTGTAAGCGGAAGATTGTGTGTACTTTGTATTTTTTTTCTATTCTGTACTGAATTTATGTTAATCCAAAAGGCTTATCTTGACTCAGTGTCTTCAGTAGATACTAACAGGAGGATTGAAATTGGTCTTCCTGTCTTTGGTTTCTGGGAGTAGGAGGTTTTCCTTATGCCAGCTTCTACTAGATGTAGATCTTTGTTTCTTAGCTGAAATGCGGGTCATGTTATTTCTACAACTTCTTAAATTATTTTTTTTTTAAAAAAAAATTCTGGGTATTTCTGTGTCCCCTCATGATCTTCACACAATAAGTTACAGGAGGTTTCATTTCCTAAGTGTTAGGTAGTGCAACACTTGTTATGCCTTGTTCTGAAATAGAAATGAATTAAGTTTATAGGTTTTCTAGCATTTGTGGGAAGCTGGGTACTGCAGGAAGGTGGCCCAAGATAGGGATGCACTACTTTATGGAGTTGTACAAAACAATTCTCAAGAGGGATATGGCCAGTGTTTCTACAGAAGGGTATCTAAGTATTGCCATGTTGAGAGAGAATGGTGAGTTGTGGCCCCTGGGGTTTAGATGCACAACAGTAGGATTGCTTCCAGAGGCAAATCTAGGTCTTTTTTCACATGCCCACAACCCTTCTTTCAAATAGCAGCCTTCAAGGCTTGGGGTTCAAGGGCATCGAAGTAACTCCTCTATTGTTAAAGTCCAGAGACAAATCATTAACAGGAGGTTTTCTGAAATGCTGTATGTTTTAAACATCACTTTTCAAATATCGCTGGGATATTTAGGTATTCTGTTTGAATATGAAACGCTTTATTTCCAGGGAGTAGTGGAAGGTTGTTTTGGTGGATGTGCCACACAGTAGAATGTAACCAAATGCTAGAAGAGGAAGTGGTTTCTGTATGGGGTCTGAGGATGGGCCAACAAGCTAAAAGCAGGATTATGAGCTAATATATAGTCAGTCCCATTGACTTGTGACAAAACTTAGGCTATTATTAGAATGAAGGTCTAGAGCAAAAAACTGTTTTGATGGTGTAAAATCCATCTAAATCTGACTTACATTTCTATTTCCATAATGAAAGTGATGAAACCCCTTGCTCAGCTTCTAAACTGAGAGAGGTAGCTTTTGGCCATTATTTTAGTCAGCAGAACAGCAAAAATAGATTTCTAAAAGCAATGAGCTTGTCCTTTGGAGATTGTATCTGTATGAATATAGCAAAAAGACTCATAGCTACCATCAGTCAGTTAAATAATGCTGTTACATATGTTTAAAGACTTGTGACAGAACTTAGTATTTTTGAAGGATAACACATGATTGCATTGGGCATAGTTTTACTGTGAAGAAAGTAAAATGAATATAGTAGTTTATTTTTGGTGATGATAATTGTAAATTTCCAGAAAGTCTGAAAAAAGTGAATTATTGATGCCCAAATGTGATAATTAAAACAATGAAAGGATTCAATTTGTGACAGATCAGTAAAACTGAGACTCCTGTTACTGCCATTTTTATATTGAAACACACTCTAGCCTAATTTCTGATTTGAAAGAAACTGGAATTCATTATACGTATGGATTTTAAGCTTGGAAAAATTTTGAGAGCTACTACTTTACAGCTAAGTGTCTTTGCAACTAAGCAGCTACAGCATTCTTAGAATGTCCCTAGTATGAAGAATCTCTTATTACAATGACTACACCAGTAATTTGAACTTCCAGAAAACAGGGGGAAAAAAACTTTTTTTTCTAAAATTTGGGTATGATGACAGGAAGAATTTGAAAGACTCAACCCTTTCTTCAAACCACATTTTTATACATCATCATTAAGTCTTTGCTGAAGAAAAACTTCATATAATTTTTTATTTTTTGGCTTTACCATTGGAATAGGCTATAGCTGTCAAAGCAGGAATCTCTGCAGAGGTTTTTAAATGGTAAGCAAACATGGACAAAGGAACTTGGTCACATCTTTATGTAAATAAAGAATAGTTATGCAGGTGTGAGCATTTGCATGTCTGCAAGCCGTACAAGAAGATGACGTTTAATACTTTACCTGAGAAAATATATATGTATTCTTCAAAATACTTGATGGTCTACATTACATTCTTGCCTGAATTTATTTTTCTATGCCAATGAGAAGAACACTGTATTTCAGATTTTACTTCAGGTATTTGTATTATACAGTAGCTGATGAGAGAATACAGTGAAATTATAAGGTGGATAACAGAATTGCAGATACTTTCCTGAAATATTTCCTCCCATCATTGTGGTACATGATGGTTGTAATGCTTAAAACACCTGGTGATAATTCACTGGTAGCTTTCTATGCTAACTTATTGCAGGAAAATAATCAGTTTCAGGAGTGGATATTTAGTCTCATTACCTTCAGCTGGTTTCTGGTTTACGGCTTTTGGGGGTGGTTATCTATTGTTAAATTGGCTTAAGGGAATCTCTATTTGCTGTAGCAGCAGTGTATTGCATTCACCTGAATTCAAAACAGTGCTTTAGCTAAACTGCAGGGATTTAAAATCTTTTTGTAACCAATGGTTTCAGTTGAGTTTGGTGGAGAACATGCCCTGCTGCAGGTCATCAAATTAGCGTCTGCTGCTTTGCAGCAATTGCTTTTATGTGCAGGCTGCATCTGTTAGTGACTCACACTAATAGATTGCAAGTAGTGTTTTTATATGCAGAAGTAGTTGCTTGCAGAAGCAACAATATTGCTATATGTAATTCTACAAGAGAAAGGGGTTTTATGATATTGCAGACCAAGAATAAAAATTACTTTTAATAATTTGAAATTGCAGAAAGATAAATATTACATGGTTCGTGGCTTAGAAACTTGAAGGGTGATACACAGGTATCATTGAACAGGCTTGATCGGACAATAGAAAAGCTATAGCAGATCAGACTAGTCGTCCATTTAGTTGTCACTAAAATCTGTAGCTGATGCCTAGGGAGAGATTTCTCACATCTCAGAATTATCTTAATGGAATAGTTCATGCTCTTGTAAATTTTGCAGATAGTTAATACTGAAATCTTGTTTGTGGCGTATATATGAAGACACATCGTTTTAGGTAAATGTTACATGTGGAAGAGATTAAAAGCAGTAGCTTTTGTAACTCTTAAGTGGAATCTTTATGGCATAAAAATAATTGAAGTCCTTTTCCTGTAACAAATTTTCATGCTTTAAAAAAAAAATTAATACATGTGTATTTTGAAAACATAATAAAGTTTTTGTCATGAACAGGTACTTGGAAGTCGTCTTGTGATACTTGTTCCTTGATCTCACTTAAAAAAAAATGGATTTGGGCTGAAAAGCCTTTTCTACTAGGCATGTATTTAACCTGACATTCACTTTACTTATTTTTTTAAATGTATATGCTAGCAGAGTCTCTCTGATCATGCCACCTGTTTGTGTTTATATTTATACCCTCCTGCTCTGCTGATTCAGAGCAGCTGTAAACTCAGTTCTGCCAGACCAGTGTTAGCAAATTGGTGAACTGGTGATACAGCAATATCCCTTTACCAAAAAATAGAACGGAGAGAAAGTTTAGTACTGCTTTGCTTCTATATTATTTTAGCTATCAGCTAGGAATAATATTTTTTTAATTCTTGTCTAGAGTAATTGTATTTTTTTAATAAACAATGACAGGCTTTAGCTAAGATTGTTTAATGGCATTAAAGGTATTTAAAATTTTTTGTAAGTACATTACTTTTATCTTTAAAAAAAGAAGCTTGATGATAAAGCTCTGTGACCCTGTTGAAAGGGAAATTATAATTCTGGCAGCAAAGAATGATAAAGTAATACAGGAAATGTCACAGCTGATTTTAGTCACAATAGCAACTTTAAAAAAATTATAATGAAGAATTTTCTGAAAGATGATGAATAACTTTGCTGAGAAAAAAGATAAAATTGGTGCTGCTTTGTGTAGTGCAAGAATGGAAGAGAAACATAAAGACCTTATCCTTTGTGGAGAAATTCCCAAAGAGGAACAGAACTGTGGGCCATAAAAGCTAACCTTCATACTATTTAAGTTATGCTGTAAACTAACTGGAACTTGATATCTTTTTTGTGATGTACCTGAAGATTGTGGTGTTTTATCAAAAATAGGGTTTTTTTGTCTTTTGACAGGCTTAGTCATAATATTCCAACTTTGTAATTATTAATACTGTATCAAATTAGTGTATAATAAGTAAGCATGATTTGATTAGAACATTATCAGGAAAGATACTATGAAATTCAGATCTAATCTTTTCAACCCTGCTGGAACAGTGTCTTTACAAAAAGAAATTCTTGGATCATGTCTTATCTCCCTATTTTTCTAGAAAACAGATAAGTGTGTTTTAAATGTCTTTCACTACAGTTATTACAGTATAGAGAAAAATACAGAATACAATTTGTCTGACAAATACTGAATATCCCGACAAGCGAGATGAGCTGATGTTGATTTGTTGTATGTTGACCAGCATCAATATTCTTTATACTGGTTTAGCTACAGTGCCAACTACAAAGCCATTAATTGTGAAGGGATTATTTTGAAGGATTTTTTCATAATGTGTAATATGAGCCTTGTCATATTTGATTTTCTTATTTGAAAGTATTACAAATGCTTTAATTATTTCAGTCTTTTAAAGGGCTAAAGTTTTCACATGCCCATGAGATTCATGAAAATAAGCATGTTTTCCATAACTTTGTTTTTCACAGTCACATTTGCTGTATATAAAACTCAGTGAATGTTTTGACAACTGTGTGTTTCTGTTTGCAGGCTGTACATCTGGCCCAGGCAAGTTTCCAGATTGAGGCCTTTGACTCTAAATTTATCCTTGACCTCACATTGAATAAGTAAGTGCATGATTTGAAGTTTCTTTTGCTCCTGCTCTTATTATCTTATGGTGCAAGGTCAGGGCATGTAATATGTCAAGATCTCTTGAGAAGAGATGCTGTTATCCAAGTTTACTAATACAAAACAGCTTTTAACATTTTTCGTGTAAGGTATCAGTAACCCTTGCTGACACCCATAAAGTAGATATCTAGCCTTAAAATTTTATTGTTCATGGTAAAATAAATTATGATAGATGGAGGAATTCCAGTACTGGTGGTGTTTGCACAGTGTGGATTTTCTTGTGCTTTTTTTAACTAATTGTTGAATTATCATGAGATGTTTTAGTTGCTCAAGTCAGTGTGTAGGAATATTGTAAATACTTGTATGAATGGCTCATCTTTAATGATCTGGAAGTCATGCAATTGTCATTACAGTCATGAAGTTCCTAATGAGACGGGAACTGTAATGGTGTGGCTGCTCTGAAAGGTGCAGCTAGAATCTGACTGTAAGAGACAATATTACATAATTATTTGGTCTAGAAGAACTGACTTGCAATAAAGGTGGTTTAATTTTTTGTGTCACACATGCTTTTATATCACTGCTGAAGGTATGGAACTATGATTTTCTAAAAATTAGAATGACTTTTTTTTTTGCCATATAAAGTTTAAGAATAAGGTAGAAGTATAAAATTCATACTAAATACTGAACGGGTAAAATGTAATGCTCAAAAGTGTGTTTGCCCCTTCTATGGCCCTTGAGATTGAGCATGTTTAAAAAAGGAGAAACAAATTTACAGAAACAATTGCATGCTGATTTTAAAAAGCATTCCTCTGATCTTGAGGTTCCTATGAGGTCTTTCTTTGGTATTAAACTGTCATATATGTTTCGCATCTTTATCCCTATATGTTAGGGATAAAGATGCAAACTTATTAAACCTAATAGCTTTTAAAAGCAGCAAGTTATGGCTTTATCAAATTTGCAGAATTTCTATTTGTGTATTTTGCTTTTTGGCCGCTGTGAAGGTGACCTGGAAACATTCTCCTTCGTCCACACATAATTTTGAAATTAGATTGCTCTTCCATCTTTCAAAATGTTATGTGAAGAGTGTCTGGCAAAAGATGAATTGGTGGGAGGGTTGGGAATGTCACACAGAATTGAAGGACAAAGAAAGCTTCAAGATAACTGGGTGTTCTCTAGGCTCTGGAAAAAATATAGTGTAGTGCAAGACTCTGTGGTTTTGTGAGGGTTGGACCTGTGCATAGTAATTCCAGTGGATAATCATGGCATATCTGTGAAGGGAACCAATGTTTAGTGCCCTCTAAGCTACAGGGAATTCCTCCTCTTGGTCTGCTTTCCACTGCTCCTGTCTGCACATCCAGTGAGTAGTGAGAGTAAGCACACATTCCCAAGATGGCACTGTATGTAGGGTATTGCTGGTCACACAGACAGTGACAAAGAAAAAACATTGCCTTTTACTGGCACCACTTAAACATGCTGACAGCACTTTGGTGAATAGGAAGGAAACAGGCTCATGAAGCTGATGAGAATTGAAAGTTTGCTGGTGAAAGGTACACCAGCCCTCTCCTGATTCATGGGCAGGCCAGCATACATTGATGCAAATATTAACAAAGGCTTTAAGTTCATTCAATATTGATGCCTAGGATTGAAATCTCTTATGTGGTCACTGTCTCAGGCCTTTTCTTAGTCTTTCCAGATACAGATCTCCCTATCGTTGTTGACTGACTCTTGAATTTCCTTGCAGATCACAGCTATGCAGAGCAGAGAGCAAGGTCACAAAGTAGGATGTAGGACTTAGCAGTGATCAGGTGCAGTGCTGTGCCAAACAAGCCCACTGTCTTGCAGCTTACACTAGTGACTCCTTTTTAGGCCACATCCTCTCCGTTTTCCAACACGTTCTGTCCTGATTCACCTTCTCTACCCTTGGCACATTCCCTTGAATGCTCCATAAAAATGATTGCGCATATCCACAAGTCTGGGCAAACATCCTGAGATAAGTTTGTTCCTTCCCTGGAGACAAATTATGTTGTTTACTACTTCTTATCTGTTCTAAAGTTCTGGCTGAACCTCTTCAAGACCATGCCTGAGTGGCTGCTTCTATGGCCCATTGGTCAGTGGCCTAACAGCGACAATAATGAAGACCAGAACTCTTATCTCCTGTTCATTAGGATTTGGGTTTTGTTGCATTTCCTGTCAAAGTCCCATGGTGAATGGCTATTGTCCAAGTAAAATCACAAACCCATTGACATTCCCCATATCCTGGCAGTGTTAGCTCTTGTCCCCCTGCTGTTTGTGCTTGCTTATTTTTAACAACAAATGGTTCATAAAGTAAATGTATGGATTTTTTCTAATTATGGCTGCTTTCTCAGCAATCAAGAAGTTCAGAACGTATTACTTCAAAAAGAGAGAGGTAACTTACTTGCTGTGTACCTAAGCTGAAGAAGTTCTGCTCTTGTGATATCAGGAGTGTTCTTACTGCCCCTATATAATGCACAGGGTGTTCAGATGCCTTACTGATATCCCCACTGTTTGTCTCTTTATATGTTAGGTTTTTCTCCTAGCTTCCTTAGTAGTTTTTGACTCATAAACTGGTTTCGACTCCTTATCTGGTTCTGCTCCAGAAAATGACTCCAAAAACTTATCCTGCTTTTTCACTGGACATAATACTCTAAAACTTGTCATAAAACTTGTAACATAAATTGTAAATTCCCATAGAAAATGATTTGAAAATGATTTCCATTCTTGTGTTTCAGTTATGTTTGTGTTCAGCAAAAAGCAGTGTTTTGCTACTGGGTTGGGTTTTAGTTGGCATACTGGTACTGCTAATGTCTAGTCAGAGGCAAAGGCAGAACATTTGGGAATACCCTTGTATATGATGAATATATTTTTGTAACAGATGCTCTAAGGTGAGTTAATGCCACTGACACTGTATGTATCCTCTGCATTTTGGTTTTGTTCCTGTGGTTTTTTTGAATGCTCTACAAGTAATTAAAGCTAAAATCAATGATGGTTGTTACATACAAACAGGTTCTAGTTTTTAGTTTTCTTTACCTCTGTTGGAAAATGTGATTGCCTACCTTCTATGTTGCAGATGCTGTTTATATCACAGCAAATATTATAACATGACAATTAAGTGAAGAAAATTGGATACTCAATTTCATTAACAACTGTTAGATTTTGTAAGAAGAGGTGGCAGTCTGAAGGTTTATGGAGCATGTTACTAGAAAATTGTACTTTGTTTTCTGTCTTGCCATGATGCAATGGCACAAACAGCTTCAAAGAAATATGAGCCCCTCCAGCACTTGAATCCAGTATGCAGAGACAATTCATATGTAAGATTTGTATGGAGCTTGAATGGGTTTCCAACTTTGAAGTTGCTTTGCAACTTTGAAGATGGTCTAAACCAGATAAAATGTAATTTGTCATTCTAAAGGGGATTTTTAAAGGTAGCTTTTTCTGACAAGACTCAGGGAGAAAGAACTCAGTTCTGAGTTTCTTAGCAAGGAATTCAGTTTCCTTACTCTGAAATTTTAGAATATCTTGCCCCTTGCTACACTCAGATGTTTGACCAGTTGCAGGCTCTCAGTGTGATGCCAATTATGATGATGCATAATAATTGCAGGTATGTTGATTGTGGAAATAACCTCATGCAAAAAGTAATAGTTTTTATAATCTGTAATGGATTAAATAATGTTTTTAGTTAATACTCTTAGTACAAAAATGGAAGATTGTAGGGCAGTAGTGGGGTAACAATCCCATTTGAAAAGTTAGACTTAAAATTCAGCTATGATTGTGTCCCCAAACTCAATAAATTTCTTATGCAATGAGTAACATGTAGCATTGCTATGAAACACAATTTATATAAAAAGCTTTTAAAAATGTTCTCTTATTTCAGTAAGTTGACTTTTGTCCTCAAACAACAGTGTTGTAACATTTTATTTGGGTAATCAATTATCTTAATATATCTGACCAGTTTCTTATTTTATATTTATGCATTATTTACACAAACAGATGTTTTGAAGGTGCTAGAAAAATAGTTTTTAATGATCTCATTTCCAGCAAGATGTGAAAGGCTTTTAATTTGTTGTTGTTCTGCTGAAAGAGAAGAGTTTTTGCAGGTAGCTCTTAATGCCCTGTTTAAAGGTAGCAGGCGTTATGTTCTGGTGTAGTACTAAAGCACATTGAAGAGCAGCACTAGCAAAGCCAGTGAATTAAAAATGTCTGCTTGTTGCTTTTTCAGTGAGGAGGGAAGCCAGCTGTATTTTCTGGCATTTTGCAGCCATGGTCTAGTACCAGCCTCTAAATAAAGAGGTCTTCACCAGCATAGGGGGCTGAGGCTATTCTGGAACCTTCACCAACTGGAACCGTGGTGGCTGAGACACATCCAAGAATAGGAAATTAGTTAACTGATATGGACAGAAACAGAAGGTAAAACCCAAAGACAAAAATTTCTCTCTCTTCCTACTTGCCTCAAAATGTAGGACTCTTGGGGAAGGGGAGGAAAACAAAAAATCATCAAAATATTTTTTAGCTTTTCCTTCTTTTCTCTGTAGAAGTCCATTTTTCCAGGAAACGCAGTTTCCAGGAAAATGTATTTCTTTTCAATGAAGATATCATAGAAAAAATATTTGACATCTCTGACATGAACTGAAAAAACCCAACCACACTGCATTTGACCATAACATGACTTAACAATTTGAGACATTAAAATATGATGACTATGTTGGAAAGTCAGTGTCTTTTTTGAAGTGCAGTCAACATAACAGCAAATTTTGTCTAATAGTTTAAACTTAATAATTGGTGTTTTTTTCTTTGTGGTGTTTTTCTGTACTTGAGAATGGTCCCAGAGGAAGTTGCAATGTTAACCTAATTTAAAAAACAATAGGGCAGTAAGTGAACTATTTGAGAAACTACTTGATTCTTGGGTTTTTTTTAATAATTCTTTTTTAATGAAAATGGGAAAGCTAGTCACAGTTTTTCAGAAGTAAACTTTGAGTATTTATGACATTTTCTTAAATAAACACTTAAACTTTCAGGGTATCAAATGGCTCCTATAAGATGCATAAGCTAAAGTAAATGTGATAATAATATTGTGAAAAGTTAAATTCTAGTTGGCTTTAAAGATTTTGTTATGGATGAAATGCAAGGAACTCAGTGTTAGGATTTTATAGAAATGTATGTGCCCTGTAAATGCACTCTTGAACTTCTCAGTTGTAGATAACAGCTTTACTCCCAGAGCTGGAGGCAACCTATTAAAAATTATCATTTGTCTCAGTGCGCATTTAATGTGCGAAGTCTTAGAGGCAGATGTGAAAACCCCTCACCACCCTCAGTAAAGAGGTGCTTCCTTATATCCAAATCTTATATCCATTTTTCAGTTTAAAGCAATTCCTCCTTGTCCTATTACCACATGTCCTTATATAAAGTAACACTTGACAAACCACTTGCTTGAGCAGTGAAAACTTCATTCTGTGCAGTCCTGATCCCAGATTTAATTGTGTGGATCTCTCATCCATCTGAACAGTTTTTTGAATATCTGTCAGCTGAGATGCAACCACAGCCATTGGTTTGGTGGATTGTTAGGGTCAACAAGCCTTGGGAAAAACAAAGAGACACCTGTAGTGATATGACAATGCTGTAAAATTCTATGTGGCAGGATGAAGATGTTGCCTTCTCTCTCCCATGTAACAATTTCTGGTGTCAAATGCAGGAGGAAGTTTGAAAGGAGGTGCTTCTCACAAAAATAGTTAAAAGGTAAATTTTGTTACAGGTTGCTGTACATATTAAACTGTTTACAGAAACAAAAGAATTGGAAGAACTTACAGAAAATAAATCTACTGAGAGCCATCGTAAAGAATTACACTAACTCTGGTTTATGAAATCCTAGTATCAACAGATCACTGGGTGCTGAGAAACTCCCTGGAAGATTGCTACATGTCTAGAAGTGTTTGCTGTCAGACAAAATACTAAGCAGCTGTCTGACTCGATGTATCCTTTCATAGGTTATGTTCTTATTCCCACATGTAACCACTGTGCCCTGACAATGGTGAGGAACTGTTTTCTTTCCACTTTAGTAGGTGTTTCAGTTGATTTTTGATACAATCCAGATTTGTCAATAGTGAGATCTTTGTTGAAGTGAATTCCTGGCATCTCAGACTGCTTTGTAGGCAGGCTGGAATCTTTGCATTTGGAGCTAATATAAAGCCTATGTATGCCTGGCATGTGACTAAGTTCATCAAACAAGTCCCTAGGAGCCTCTGTAACTGAATTTAACTTGATTCAGTGACTGAGCTAAAGTTGCACAGTATAGTTGAACATGGAAGCATGGATTAAAGGAACCAAAATAAACTTTGAGTTTGCTGAAATGTACCTCTGGCTTTGCTATAGTTGTTAATCTGATTTGAAGGTGCTCAAGTCAGCTGTCTGTAAGTATAACTAAGCTTATTCCATTTTTTTTTGGTATTAGAAATAAAATAATAGTGTGAAAAAACCTACATCTGATTGGATTTTTGCTTCATGGAAAGAGTTGTTTCAAATAGGAGTGTTAGGATTAGACACAAAGTATCAGAACATCTAGTACATTCAGTCATGTGCATAAGAGGAGAAGAAACAAGTTTCTCTCCTATCTAAAAAACTTTCCTTTAAATGAAAGAAGCTCTAGCAAATACAGTTACCATTGGATGAGACCATTCTGGCAAAGACAGGTGGCAGCCCTCAATCTTACACTACTGGTTAATAAAATTCTGACTGATAAGTTTTCCAAGCTGGTGAGGAAAGAAAAGGGATTGATTAAAAGGCAATATTGAGTAAGTTTGAGCAGTTGTTTAAATGAAATATTTGTTGTTGATTGTTCTTCTTGGAAACTTCTGTCATAGCAAATTGCACTGAAGTGTTTTCCATGACATAGAACTCATGTTCTGTAATATTGCCTAGCTGTTTGTGTGTTCATATCCTTGTGCATAGCACTTTTTAAAGTGATATAATCTTCAGCATGATGGTAAACAAAAATATGGTGGAAACTGACCAATGTACTGTTAATATTCTGAAGAATTCTTCAAACAGCTGCCTTCAGAATGCTTGCTGAAGTAGCCAATAAAATACAGCATGTTCCATTCCCAGAGAGAGAGGTTCAGGACATAGCTAGAGAAAGGATCATGAATTCATTTCCTGAAGTATCTTGAACTGACTCAGGGTTTCTTGCACTGTGAGAGACAGACTGATCCAGAAAAAATATGCAGCATTTTCTGCACCATTCTATATGAGTATTCTAAACCATTCTATTGCATGCTTTCTTGTCAGTCTTTTTTGGAGACATATTCCCCATCTGAGGATCACTTCAGTTATTTCAGTTTGTAAATTTGTGGTTAGGTCATCTTTTTTTTCTACCTCAAAGAAAAATGAAGCAAAACCAAGAAACAATAGCAGGACCATTCAAGAAGTGGTTTTTAAGTAAGTGTGCTGTTTACTTTTACAGAATCATTATGCCTTTAATAGCAGAAGTGAGTGAGGACTTCCTTTGATTCCATAGTTATGAAAAAGTTAACCTATACATTTGCATCATCAATTATTTCTGCTAATTACTTGTAAACACAATTTCTTGATCCACAGCATCATGTTGTGATTTTTTTAAGTTCCTTCAAGACGATATAAGAAAAAGTAGTAAAGCCTTGCTCTGTTTTAAAAAATAATGACTATTAGCCGTATATTTATTTCTTGGAGACACTCCTGCCAGAGCAGCTTTGAAGACAGCAGCCAAGTAAAGACTAAGGGAAATGTATGCTAGAAATTTAAGAAATTCCTTTAAGAACAGTGAGTCCAACAAAACTTGTGAATATAATTGAAACTGCTAATATAAACAAGGCTGTAGATGGACATTGCATTAGATGACAGTGCCTTGTTCATCTTAAAAAAAATACTGCATCAAGGTCTCTGTTTATCCATCTTTATGTGCTACTAAACTATATATGTCAAATGGACAAAAACATCTGATGGGTGTTCTGTTAAATAATTAAACTAAACTAGGTTGCTCAGACACTGGTACTGAGCTTGAAACATTTCAGAATAGTTAATAAATTATTGCCTGGTTAGTATAAAGATAATTTAAGAAGTAAGCAAGAAAGGTAATTCTTGCTGTACTCTAATTTTCTGCAGGTTGTCTATTAGGTTGCTGGAAGCTAATTTGCTTACTTGTATGTGAGATATCTTTTAGTTGTTTCGTAGCCTTTTCCTACCCAAATCAATTCTCTTCATCAGGATAGTTAGATGCCAGCTGAGGTAAGCCAATTTTTACTCTGCAGCTCTCCTGCTAATGAAAACATCAGCAGTGAAGTACGTGCCAGGGAAGTGGTGTGAGTTCTTCAGAAAGCATCTGCTCCTTGCTTTAACAGCTGGCCTATCCCTTCAAAGGCAGCAGCTACAGGGAATGGCATATCCCTTTGCTGCTTATTTTGCATTTCTCAGTGTAACTCAGATGGAAGAGCCAAGGAGCAAGACAGCTTAATAAGAACAGTTATCCAAGATAAACAAAACAAGGTGGAAGGAACTGTAGAAAAGGATACAGCAGAGAAATTATTTTGTCCTGAGTTCATTCAACATGTTGCAATTTGATGTGTTCATTGTAAAAGGATCATACCATTGGGTCACTACCAAAATAGACTTTTGTCTGATGTGATCATGACTGACATTTGTTTCAGTTAAAGCTTGCACTGTTTCTGGTGCTTGTCGGATTGAAAATCAAATTTGCTGTGCTGGGTGCATTTCTGCCCTAAGCAAAATGGATCAAAGGTGGCAAAACACAGTCCATTGTACATGAGATGCAAATGTATTTTCTAAAACTCAGGTCTGCCTTTCAGAGGAAAATTTAGGCATTCTGTAAGTGATAATGAAGGAAGAAAAGTTATTTTGTGCTCTGGAGACCCCTACTTTATGCATTAGTTCTGTGCCTCATTCCTCAGGCAATTGCACTTCTACCTGAGCTCTTAATAAGTGTATTCTAGGCCTTTCTTTTTGATGCCACTTACATAATGAACCCCATCACACCTCCTGGTGAAATTACAGTGCTCTTCTGTGTATGTCTTTTGTGTAGGAAAAAATGTTTGAAAGATATTTTAGTTAAGCATTTTTTTTTCCTTTTCCTTTAGTACTTTCTTATGTCTTTTGTCATATTTGTCAGCATTAATAACAGGTAAAAGTTTCGTAGGGGAAATTTGCAGTAGAAGTTTTATGTATAGTTTTACATCTATTGTTATTCCTGGAGGTTCAGCAAAATGTAGAACAAACTTCCTTACACTTCCTGTCTTTCACAATGATTGCAAGCAGGATGTTCTTTTGGATATTTTGCTAGTGTAGGCAGATACTTGAAATAAGAAAAAGTGATATAAGGTACCTGACAAAAATCAGGTATTTGCCAAGGTAGGGGCATACAGTTTAAGGAGCAGCTGACTGTTTTGTTGGTTTTTTTTTTTTTTCAATGGAGTGTTCAAGATTCTTGCTGTCCTGAGGGAAATGTTAAGAGAAACATGCCCTTGCATGACCTTGATGGTTATATGTGGCAAGCTTAAAAACATATGATCAGAAACTGGTGATAAACACTCCAGTCCAGCCTCACATGAGAAACAATTCTTTGAAATTCAAAAGTCTTATAAAAGATTTTCTACTCCAACTTCTAGGTGGTGGATACTGTGTTACATTTGTCGAAAGGGTGCTTCACAAATTAAAGTTGCATTTTGTTTATAGCCTGACATTTGGGAAGTATATCACCAACAGCAGGCCTTAATTTTCTTTGGAGGAGATTCCTTCAGCAAGAAGAATTTTATTGATGTGCCTTGTGTCCTGCAGATCCCAAAGGTCCATCTTTGAGCTGGCTGGTACCAGCTCTGTTGGACATGGGGGAAGCTCCTAATAGTTTCTCAGAGCGTCATTCCTATAGCCCCCTCCACTACCAAAATCTTGCCACACTGACCCCATACATGTTGGAAAGTCAGTGATGAGAGAAGTGTAGAGTCTACTGGAAAACTGTCTGCATCCCTGCTTTGTACTTCTAATATTTCTGTATATACATATAGGAGTATTCCATCATAAGTTTTCCATATTAGATATCCTGTGTGACATGGTACTTGGACACTACCCAAACTGAGAATTCCTTAGCAGTTGGAAGTAACGAGAAGCTAAGGAATGGAAAAGGTTGGCAGATGAGGGAACCAGCTGGGTTACAATAGAAGCTCAACCAAAATCCAAGAATACTACACTCTGGGAAGATTCACTGTTTATACAGCATTTGTATTTTCTGCAGAAAGTTTATAGCTTACTATGACACAAATAGAGAAAATTAAAATTATTTCATGTAAGTGAATTTATTTTTAAATCTGCACTTTAAAAAAAAAACCATATTTTTAATAATGCCTTCACAGTGATGTTTAAGGCAAATTATTAGACTTCAGCAATTTTTCAGGGCTATTAGCATTGGTTTTGCAGGCCCAGAGTGCCTTGTGTCAGTTTCATGAGAGAGGACTTCTAGGAGAACGACTGGTAACTGACTTCTGCAGGATGCTGTCTAATGAGAGCAGTGCCTGATAAATATGGCATGAAGAATTGATTTGTTGAGCCAGGAGTCCCAGAGTTGAAGTGTTATCAGGATTGCTAATAGCCTAATCTTAGTTTGAAATACCCATTATCAAAGGTTGTTTTTAGTCACAAATTCCCATCAGAGCGATTTTGCCACACTAGACTTCCATAATGATGGTTTTTGTTTTTAGCCATGGTATTTTTGTTTTGATATATGTACCAGTATCAGAACCTTTAATGATTTTTAAAATTTTTCTTTTTTTTTTTAGTTGGAAGTGTACATTAGAGGCTTCAAAATGCTAGGAATTCTGGATGACATTAAGTAAAATGCTTATCTTGCATGTTTGGTGGGGCCAGTTAACATCTTTAATTGCTTTGCTCTCCCTGGGCATTTTGCTGCAACCCTGATTTTAACAGGGTGAGATGTGAATGGGGCACTGAGATTATTGCAGGATGTGTACAGGCTGGCTAAGCTTAGTTAAAAAAAAAAACAACAAAAAACTGTAAATTACACATTATGGAAAATTTTTATGATGCTTCAGGAATTTTCTTGCCAGAGTTAGGAAGAAAATAAGAATGAGAAAGTTATCTGAAGTAAAAAGTGTAAGTAAGAAAAAGGGTAGTATGGAATGTGTTTTGGGTTCTGCATTGTGTGTTTTCTTTTAAGGCACATTACTGCTTTTGGAAAAAAACCCGACTATTTGCACTTTGTGAAAGTGATTATACACTTCTGTCTTCATAACAGTGGTGTATTTATTTGTTCAGCCTAACATACACTCTATTTACACTTTTAGATAAAATGTAAGACCTATTTGAAAACGGTGATGAGCTAAAATACATTTACTATCACCAAGGAAAGTTTTAAAGCCAAGGGGCATATTTTTTTTTCCTTATTTAGAAGGCTGCTAATCTAACTGTAAAACTAAAATACAGGGGATTGCAGAATGGAATTCCTCCTTCTGTACCGCACTCTGACTTCCAGTGTACCATCAAACAATTTACTGAACACAAACGGCTTGTTTTGTTTTTTTTAATACTAATGTGCAAGGAAAATTAAAATTATTTGAAAATGCTAACAAAACCCTCCAAACCTATCCATAGCAATAAAAAGAGTACTCAGATTTTTCTCATCTTTATTTATCCTTTCTTTGACAGTGACTTATTATCTTCCAATTATGTGGAGATTCACTATGAAGATGGAAAACCAAAATTTTCTAAGGTATCATGTTCTTAAATTATCTTCTGGATGGAACAATGCCAATAAAATGTTTTAAAAAAAAAAAAAAGTTTTGTAAAACTTAAAAACTTTGGACATGTTTTTCCACACATAGAAGGTGACTGTGATCTCATCTTGTACGAATATCTCAGTAATACAAGAGGAATTGTACAAAAAAGGAAAGCTGTGTTTTGTGGTGAGGAGTAGGCATTTGTAGGTGGTAGTAGTGAAGATTATCCATTACTGCCAGAGTAATTACATCATGTGAAATATAGGAAGTGGAGGGGTTGAAGTCACTGTCAGATTAGTCTTCATTAATTATTTATATGTCCTTAGCACAAGTGCAAGGAGAAAGAATAATGGTAATGTAAGACATTAAAACAAACCCAGAAGTCTTGCAGTGACTTTTGTTTGCAAGAATTATACAGTCATGAAATAGAAAATGGAAGATTTAACTGAAAATTTGACCTCTGGAGCCACTACAAAATCAGCATATTGTTAGACATCCAATTAATTTTGTTTGTTAGACTAGTTCCTGAATTGAATTCAGTGCCATAGGCTATTGATCCAAAGCCAGATTAAAGTTCTGCAAGGTAGTTCAGCCCTAAGGGAGCCAGATCAGTCTTTTCATTTGTTTGTAGTAACAAAATGAGGACTGGAAGGTTCCTAGGAAGGTTATAAACTACATTTGCAGTATTTTTTTTTTTTTTTAATTTGGTAGAAATGCCAAGTATTTCTTGCAAACTTATTATGTGTGAATTATGTCTGTATTATGTGTGAATTATGTCTGTATTTAGAGTGGAGGCAAGCAAGCATTCTGTTTGTATTCATGTCTTCAGAAGGTCTGGACTGTTTTTTGCCCAAGTATTAGATGTCTGGTTTATTATTTTGCCCTTTCTGTAGAGACTCTCAAAATAAGATATGGCAGATTAGGGCAGAATGAAACAATCCCATTGAAATGTAGCTACTGAAATATACTGTTTTGTTTTCTTCTGCTGAAGAAGAAAAATAGTTTTGTGTTACATACAAAGGAAGTTGTTCCATTAAGACACAATATTCTGCAGAATGGGCAAAAATGCTAAATGATGCAAGAAAACAATTCCCTCTGGCATTTAGACAAGCTCATGCAATTGTCAGCTGCAGCACTAGCATTGAGCACTGCGGTTGCTGAATCATGAATCTGACTGGAAAATTATATTAGAACTTCAGATTCAGCAAATAGGGTACCTTTGCATGCTGCAGTAACTTGATCCAAACTTCCTAGGGGATGTTTTCTGAATTGCTTTATTTAGAAGCACTAATAGAGCTCCTGAGGTCATGTTAATCTGTAAAAGGCATCATTACAGATAATAAAAAGACCCCAAAACCCCACACAATTTGTGTAGGAGGTCAAATAATGACTCTGTCCTGTCTTTTGTAGTGTCTTGTAGTACTTTTTAGGCCTAAGTAAAAGGTTGTTTTGTTTCCTGATACGGATCTAAAGAAATGAGACCTCAATGAGAAGTACTGTATTTTCTAGAGAGAGGTAATTAATTACAAAAATGACTGAAGAACAAACAGCAATTTCTTTACTCAGATGATCATTTTTAAAGAAAAAAATCTCAAAAAACTTTGAGAAACATAATCAAATTTAGCTGTTAAAAAGCATGTTTTATGCATTCTTACTGATGGAAGGGTAAACACAATGATTACTTTCTGTGAAGTACTTTGATTTAATTATACACAATAACATGTAAGGAATTTCAATCAGAATCTGAATAACTCATTAAGTAAGATGCAAAATGGAAATAAACTGTCATAGACAAAGTGTTTGCGTTCTTGTACCTTCTCAAGTTACAATAATTGCATAAAGAATGGGTTTAATGTGCATGTTGGAGTTTGGATGACATGACACAAGAATTAAAAATATTTTTATGATGAATAGCAGGTTTTTCAAACAATGGCTGAGAGACAATCTCACTTCAGGATTTTTAATAAAATTTTTTGAGGATACTTTATATTTTTAGTTTACCTAAGCTTATTGCTGATACACAGTAAAGGCATGTACATAATGAGGTAAATGTGTATTGTTACTGTCAGATTTTTTTTTTTTTTGCACTGATTTTAAGCAACAGACATTAAATCAAGATAATTTTGTGTGTGTGATTGTTTTTAAAAATTATTAGGGGGGAGAACATTGTTACTACCATGGAAATATCAGAGGTGTGAAGGATTCCAGAGTTGCTCTTTCAACTTGTAATGGACTTCAGTAAGTGCATGTTCTCATTTTTTAAACAAGGCTATAACTAATTATTATTCTTATATATTATATCTTAATATGGGAGGAACTGAAACACTACGAGCTCAAAATTTTTTTGATGTTTTGAAATTTTTATTAGTATCATTGGAATTAGTGTTTTGATGCTGTCTCATGAAACTTTTGAATACAGTAACTGCAGGTAAATATTTCCCCAGATGACTTACTATGGTAAAGGATAAACAAGAATTACATTTCAGCAGTTTGCATGGTCAGTATTCATGTAGGATTCTGTCATAGAAAAATGGATCTTTTTGTTAGATTGTACAAGGAAAATTGCAAGAAATTAGCATTAGTTACTGCTAAGTGCAACTCAGTTGTTGATTGTATTTTGCATGCTCAGGGGTGTCATAGGACTTCCCTTTTCCAAGGTCAAATCTTTATCCCTTTTGGTACTTTATCACTGCATTGCCATTACATTTAGTGTTAGTCCATTAAAATGTGCCAGGTATCTTAAAAATCCCCCAATCTTGGCTTTAGCTACAGAGTAGTAGTAATGAATATGTATTTAATATTGGTCAGTTTTTCTGCCCTAAGTTTGGTTTTGTCATATCAAAATTCATACCCTGGAGTCAAACCGATTGCTTTGTAATCCTAAATATCACGTTTTATTCTCCATGTTCTAGTGGCATGTTTGAAGATAGTAGTTATTTGTACTTGATAGAACCGATGGATCTGACCCACACTGCAGTAAGTTTCTTTTTGTCTCATTTATTTGATTCAGGAGAGTGCTCAAGAAATAGCAAATCAAAGTATTAGAATAAATCAATGAATGATAGGTCTCATGCACTCGTATGAAAATGAACAGTATTTTAAGACACTTGATTTGAATTTGTTTAAGGTGGCAAATATGTAGTTTTATCTAGGACTTTTCTCTGCTTTTCTTTAATTTTTTTTCCTACTTGCTGTTGGTCATTTAGGTGCTGGTAACAGAGAAATAAAACTGTTTCCCGTAGCACATGGTTATGGACTATCAAAAAGTATTCATCAATTTGCTCTAGTACTTGAACTAAAGTGTTTCTAAATTCTTTGAAAGGATCTCTGGAACTCATTTATATGTTCCTCTCTAAATAGTTGCATCAGATTGCTCTTGGCCTGCCATGATTGCACAAAAAAGCACAATTAAGTAGAAAATTACATCTAGGTATCTTAAACTTTGTATGTCTTAAGTCAGTGATCATTGTATAGCTTAAATGATTATGATCCAGCATATTCAAAGATAAGCTTATGCTGGGCCAGCATATAGGACTGCTTTTATGCAAGTATTTTGCTATTATTATTTTTGTTTGTAATGTCTACAACAGTTTCTAAAACTTTAGCTGTTAATACAGCTGACATAATTTCACAGACAACAGTAAAACCAGGTATATTTCTAACTTCTGAATGATTCAAGTATTTGAGTGATTTTCAGTGAAATGATTTTGCAACGTTGAGACAGAGAATTCTTAAGGTTTTTATCCTGCTTGGTCTGTAGGATATATTGCAGATGCTGTGCCACAGTTCTCAAGTTTGTCTCGCTCTAGTATGTATATGGCAGTATAAGTCTAGTATGTGACAAATAACTAAAGCTGCAGAACTGACATGTTTTAGTGACTGGAAAGCTGAAATGATAGTCTGATTAAAGGTCTCCAAAATCATTGGCTAATACTGTCAAAAACCTGGATCAGCATTCAGAGGACTCAGTATCATTTGGACAGTCAATTATTGGGCTATAAATGGAACTTCAGAGATGTGGGAAAATATTACTTGTAAAAGAATCAGTCTCCCCAGGAACAGCAGTACATGCTGTGTGTCTGTGATGTAGCACATGTTCATAAATGTAATTCTAAAAACGGACAACACAGATGCAATAAATTCATGGAGATTATGTTTATATGAGGAAGAAGAAAATTTGACTAAACTTATTTTGTTGCTTGGGTGAACAAAGGAAACCAGGATATTTCTCTGAGGGATATTTCAGTAAAAATTGTGAGTGGAGCAAAAATTTTGGTTGCAAAAGTGAGATACCATTTCCCAACTCAAGGTTTCAAGTTGAACTCTAAATAAGAAAACGGATGAGATGCATAATTTTCTCAAAACTACTGAAAATAATACAGTTACAGAGAGCTTTCAAAGGCTCATTTCTAAATTGTAGTATGTGAGATAAATATCTTGAACACAGCTTTCAGCATGTACTTTATTCAGCTTGATTAATCTTAACTACAGTAGATATTATATAAAACTCCCTCTCCTTCCCTCCAAAATCTAACAAATATATGCGGTATTGCCCTTCAGTGTGCTCAGTATTTCTTAGGGAAGTTACAGAACAGTAGCAACCTACCCTTTGAGAAGAATCACTTGTTTTGGCAGGCTCTGCAGAGGAGGTGTTACGGAAGAAAGGAGTTGTTTTCTAGAGTAGATACTCAAATGGGATAATTTGGGGTATGTCAGACTTCTAAAGAAAATACACATTAAAATTCTTGTCCCTTTAAAGTGTGGAATACACCACTAAAACAGGTGAAAGGGTCCTCTTAAGGATAGTATATCGACTAGTTTCTTGCAATTTGCTACAATTAGGATTTTTTTTTCATAAATAGTATTAGTTGCTTTTCATCTATGGAAGGAAGATTTCAACCAGATACAGACATTCTATTTTGATTTATTGGGGTAAGGGATCTTTATTTTCCAATGCTAAGGCTTTTGAAGGACTTTTTAAGGTAATCTCAAAGACATCTGTGACAGTTTGGTTTGGTTGTTTTTGTAGATTGGTCAATTTGCTGAAGCAGAGAGGGTCTATGATTTGCTCAGGATTGTAAATAGATTGCTTCAAATTAGTACTATCCCAAATTAATACTATAGTTGTTTGCATTTTATAGAAAAAATAATAAAAATTATAAATACTGAAAGAAGTGCCACATCTTTAATTTGATGTTATTAATTATAAGAAAATTTCACATATTTTTATTTTTAGGAAAGTAAAAGTAGGCCACATATCATCCAAAGAACTTACGGAACACAAGCTTCCAAGCAGTTGCAGGACCTCGGTATGTTTTTGCTTATTTTAAATATTGGAAATAATTGTACATATAAATTGGAAAATTTAAATATTAGGTTAGCAGTGTTTCTAAAATTGCTGATTATATAGAAAATCTTATAATCGATATTTATCTGCCTTTTCTTCACAATTATTGCAATGGAATATAGATTTTTCAAAAGCCAGCTGCAAGATTTTCATCCACAGACCCGTATTTAGCTTTCCTCTGAAAATCACTGGATTTAATCAGTGATATTAATGTTACTGAGGCAATGAGGTGGAAGAAAATGTATATTCTAAGCTCAGGTTATAATTTCTTCTCCTCTCTTGCATGCTTTAAGATTTCTGAATTATTTGAGGTTTTTATATATTTTACATCTTTTTAAAAATAAGCTTTTGAATAGCAAGGGTGGTTCTAATTTTGGTGATCTTAATCTACTTTTGGTTTGGACAGTGTGCATAAGTAGTTTAAAATAATGCCATGAAATTTTTAAATTGTAATTTTTACAGAGACTGACTCTAGTTCTGAATGGCCCTTTCTGTCTGAACTGCAGTGGCTGAGGAGAAGGAGAAGAAAGAGAGCAGTAAGTAGAAGTGTAACCCTAAGTTAAGACCATTTATAAACCCAAACTCACTAATTTCTGTATTTTTTAATGTCAAGAGAACATAGGCTTTATGAAACAAGTATTTTTAGAAGCTTAATATTGTCACATAATACAATTACCAAATGAGAAAACAAGACTTTTCTTCAAAAGTAGAAAATTTGGAAGAAAGTTGATAAACTTTAAGTGACAGCAGTGTTATGCATCACTTAAATTGAAATTCAGTAGTGGAACGTCAGAATTTTTTTTTGTTTGCTTGAGAATAAAGAATTTTGAATGAATTCTTGCTACTTTGTAGATATCTGACTTTGTAGATATCTGAGTCTCTTGGCTCATTAAGTAGCATGATTAAATCAAAAATCCAAATGAGGACACCTAGAACTGGGTTACTGGGAGAACATAAATGGGCAGTCCTCATGATCTTCACATGCGTATGTATCAGTTAGGGAAATAATTGAGTTAAAGGAGATTTTTCTGTATTTCTTCACTGGGTTGCACAATTCATGCCATATTTTTGAAGGTGCTTATGTATTTAGCAATCTCCTTCCTCATTAAATCTGTGGTGGGTAGTACTTAATGAAATGAGGAGGGAAGCAGTGGTGTTATCCGCACTGAAGCAAAAAGAGTAGACCCTGAACTTTCTTAGTGATGTGGCTCAGATTCTCTTCTCATCCAATTGTTTCCTGGTTTACATACCCTAAACAATATATATTTAATATTTATATATGATAAAAATCAGCTGCAGTTATTTTTGAAAATCACTACATCTTCATGATTTCTCAAAGTATTTCTTTGATTTGTCAGTTATCTCGTGGTGTCTTTGAAGAAATGAAATATCTGGAACTCATGATAGTCAATGACCATAAAATGGTAAGTATATCAACTCAGTGGTAATCTTCCTTTTGGTGACTGATTTATCTTCCATTTGTAGGCTAATGTACAGCACTGTGCTGCATCAACTGCTTTTGAAAGGCCCGGAATTTTATTTATCAGCAGCTGTTAATATTTGTGCTGTAAGATGCACTATAGGCCATAATACCTCATGAAGCTTAATATTACCTAATATTTTCTGGGGCAATTATAGATTCAAAGTGAATCTGGAGTAGTTTGGTATCATATGGATAAATTAATATGCCCATGACCAACAAAGTAAAACAACAAAACATTTTTGTCCAGAACAAACACACTAAATGTTCTAAAATTACATCCTATCTTTGAAGTTATATAGAAAGAGGTCAGAATTTGTTACTTTGAGTTTAGTTTTACTAATCTAAATTTTAATGCAGCAAAACATGTAGACAAAACTCTGATTGTTCTTCATGGTTATTCCATATTTATAAATATGAGTGATAATGGAGTGCAAGGTAAGTTGTTTGTTTGATTCAGAAAGTGTTTGTCATTAAACAAAATGCATGGAGGGTGGAAAGCTCAACTTTTCCCCCTTTTTGTCTTGAGGTATTACTGGAAAAAGTCAGACTGTGACATTTGTTAGCAAGACTTCTTTTTTTAAAAATCAAATTCTGCTGATACATTAGTTTTTACTTACTTTGTTTGCAAGTAAAGAACTTTTTATGTCTCTCACCCTGCTGCAAGTTTCCCAGTGCTTCGTGGAGTTGTGGGCTCTGTTGTCAACACTGAAGGATGATATTTAAGTGCAGGAAATAGAAGATATCAGAACAGGATGCAGTAATTCATACATGTATCCATGAATAGATGGATAATGTACCCTCCCCTCTCTAATAAATCATAGAAGTAGTCTGGGAAAACATAAACTATGTTTTATCTGTGTTAATTTAGCACTGTGGAGGGAATTTGAATGGGTAGAAAAAGTAAAAGAGAAATTTCTTGAGCCGTTTTCCTTTGTAAAGCCACCTGGTAGGAAACTTCTTGAAGAGTGTTCAGGTGTCAGTTATTTAGCAGTAGGGCACAGTAACTGAAGTTATGGCCATTTTGTTGTTTTGTTTGATGCCTATGCTTGGTGTTCCTTATGAAGAGAAAATATTCCTATGTCTGTCTCTTTCCCCTGGCCTCTTGTATTTCAAACATGCTTGAAGGTGTTCACTACACTTATCACAGACACTGTTTTCTCCTCTCACACTTTATTTGTTAGAACTTTAGACCACTAGATTTTTTGCTTCATAGTTATCAGTGACTTAGAAGCAAATAATCATTTTTTTCAAAGAATAAAATGGTTAGACTTAGGGTGGTGTTCACAGTTAGGAGTCACAGCCTGCCAGTTTGGGAGATCACTAAATGTACTTTCAAGGATTTCTGCTTACCAGGAGAGGGCAGGTTTCCCCTGCAGCCAAGTGTCTTCTTCCAAGACCTCTACTTAAAAAAGTACTATGTTTCATAGAGAGAATAACTGACACTTTCATGGAACACTGCGAGGCAATGAGACTTGTTGCTTTTATCAGGTAGTTGGAATTAGTAAGTTTTTTGATAAAGGTTTTTTTCCCCTGTTCTAAGCAATTTCACATTCATTTTCTATGAAATTTTGAATACCTATTTTTCCTACCTGCAGTAGGAAGTAGTAGTGTGTAATGTAATATCAGTTTCTAATTTTACAGTTTCTTGAAAGTCTTATGTGTTCATGTTTAGATACCATAGCTACATCTTTAAAAAATTTGACTTGGAACAGAAGGGGGCAGGAAGAGGAAAGACATGAAACCTTTGTGATGACATACACAGATATTATGAAGCAAAATTTGTAATACAGCTCATCTAGGTCTATAAAAATAAAAAAAATTGAAGTTAGAATTTAAGATATTCAGCTTAACTCTTTGCATGTTCAAACACATATTTACTTTTACCATGCGCTCCCTCTTCCATTTTGCCTTTCCTATAACTGCTGCTACATGCCACAAAACTATTGTGCTATTGTGGAAAAGGAGGCCTTTGCACAGGATAAATGGTAAATGCTTCATGTCTTATAATTAAAGTGCTGGAATGTGGCTACTACAGTCTGATATGTAACTCATCAGGTTAAGCAGTTTTAATGGTAAAGCATCCTCTCAATTTTGAGTTTGTGTTTATGTACATATTTACCTGTAATTTTTGGTTATTTGAACCAATTATTTGAACTTTGATTCTAAAAATGCTATTTCTTATGGTTAAATGCTCCTTTTACAGTTGGGAAAGGCTGCATAACATACATGGCTTCCTTTATCTTCCAGGGATTCTTGAATATGAGATATAGGCTGTGATCTGAAAAGTTTTTTGAGTTTTTCCCTTACTCTTTCTTAAAATATTAATTTTACTTTCATGCTGTAAAAATAAAGAATTAATAAATATTTAAGTTCTCACTGTGTTCTACTTTCTCTTCTTTTAGTTCAAAAGGCACCGTTCTTCAACTGCATACACAAACAATTTTGCAAAGTCTGTGGTAAACCTTGTAGATGCTGTAAGTATCAATGTTTCTTCTGAAAACTGATTCTCTGACTTGTACTTCACTGCATTAAAAATGTTATTATTTTCAGATACCAAATTTCAGTTGCGCATTAAAGTGCACTTCTAGTTCCTCTGCAAAAGAATAGCCTGGGATGAAGGTACAAGAAACTTCCAGATTATCTGTGGCATTTTTCTTAAAGCCTGCAACTGTCAGAGTTTGCCCTTGGCAGGGGTGATTTCAGTATCTGTCACCAATTAAGAATGAGATTTAATCAAATTTAGATTTGTGAAAGGAATCTAACTACAAGTGATTGAAACTGCAAGTATAGCTCGTAAGGGATACTTATATCTATTGGGAGGAAAAGTGAGTAAAAAAAATCTGCTTTATAAATCTCTATTTATAGCTTAAAAACAAACAAAATGTAGTACATTACACATGGGTGAACTGACAGAGATACCATACTTGTGTCTGTGCTAAATTTAAAACAATTTTGCATACAGCATATAAAATAAAAGTAATATTTGTAGTAAAATTAATTTGGTGTTTATTTTCCTCTTTTTGATACACATATAATGATCACACATGTTTCAGAGTTCTGTCTGTAGTGAAAACAGGTAGATTTTCTAGTAGGAATGATTACAAAGGCTACCAAATGCTGACTCTGAGTCCCTTTTCCATGTGACATTATTGATACCAGTGGAACTGTGTGATATGATTCATTGCAAAACATTGTCAACGATTTGTTTGGCTCAGAAGAAACAATGCAGTATTTGCTCTTACCCATAAAGTATACTGGATATATATTGAAAATTTAGGTGTATATATTTACATTACATAAAATACTAGAAATGTTTTGGAATATTTTTCTGTAATGATTTGAAAATGCCAATTGCCTAGAGAAAAGTTACTAGGGAATATAAAAGTGTAAATAATTGTAATATTTTTGCAATTTATGTTAGACAGACCCAAAGAAAAGGTGGCATCTTTATTTTTTTCCTCATCTGATAATTATTTCTTTCTCTTTCTTCTGCATTTTAACAAAAGTTTTCATCCATATTTTCTTTCTCTATTATGTCTGTTTTTTCCATTTTTATCTGTGTGTATGCAGAAACATCAAGCTTCATTCTTGTGTAGAATTCAGTCCCTTCATAGAGATCTTACAAAATGACATCTTAGTGGCTTTTTCTTTAAGTAAAGCATGAAAAAGAGTAGGATTTTCTGCCTTGTTATTCCCTTGTGTCCATAGGGTGTGGGCTGTATTTCTTAGGGATTTTTTATTGGGCAAAGGATATTGGCTTTCAGAGGCCTTCAGGTTCTCTGCTCCCTCTTCCATTCTTTTGTTGCTGTTTGCTTCAGGAAATAGAGGTTTTTCTCTTAGCAAACAGAAGTAAAATCTTTATTGACCCATCCCATGTCATTTCAGGCAGTTTAATTTCATTGTGTTTTCTCATGTTATAAATAATTTTCTGTGTATATTCTTAGCCTATCTCCTCAAGACTGAAGCATGCTAGTACTCTTTTCCTTCAAAGGTCTTGGACAAAACTGAGTTTAGTTGATCCCTATCTCATTTATATATATATGATTGTTGTTTCCTTGTCTATTGCTACAGAAAATTTATAGAAAAATCAGTATTTTTCCTTAATTCCATGAAAGCAATGTGAAAATTAAGTGATCATACTATATAAATGGTAATCAAGCATTAATTAAAATTCAGATTTATTGGAAAACTGAGAAATTATTTAATCTCAACTTTAAAATTGTCTTCGGCTACTCTTTGAGGTCACTTGTCTTTTTCTTTAAGATCACCCAGTGTACCTTTACATTTCTTCTTTCCTGATTTTTGCACAGGTTTTCTGCAGAACTCAGTGGCAAAGTTATTTGCCATGAGAATTTTAAAGAAAATGGAGTAGCTCAAAAAAAAAAAAAAAAGAGCAACAAGGGTTTTTTTTTTCCTTCTAAAACATAAAATTTAAGTTGATCAGAATATCAGCTTTTAGGAAAAGCAAGGCATTACCAGCTAACTGTTTCCCCATGTTTTCCTCCTGCTTTATCCCTCTTGTCCTTCCGCTTTATTCTTACTGGCTAACTGTGCATGTTTGACCCAGTGTTCTACTCCTGTGCCTGTCCTGTCTCTGCCCTCAGATATACAAAGAACAGCTGAACACCAGGGTGGTTCTCGTTGCTGTGGAGACTTGGACAGACAGAGACCGCATTAATATTCACCCTGACCCTCTGCAGATGCTCCACGATTTCTCCAAGTACCGGCAGCACTACATCAAGCAGCACGCTGATGCTGTGCACCTGCTCTCGTATGTACCCTTGGCAGTGGCTTTGAGTGTTATTTCCTGGCTACTGCTTTTCTCTACTTGTCTCTTGCTTCCTTTTTTTTGCTTGAGATTCTCTGTATCAATCAGCATCTGTCTTCCTTAGGAAGCTTGATTGATATTTAGTACCCGTTTTTAATAGGTGGAGTATATACCATGGTCATGTTGATATATATCTATAATGATATTTGAATGTCTTTGCAACCTGGGGACAGTGTCACATGGGAAGTGTCTTTTGATGAGTCCTTAAGGACACTTAGCTTTGCTAATCACATATGTAATGTGCTGCTTTTCCAGTTATGATCAGGAGAGGGCAGAGCTGGCAGGATTATATGTTGCCACAACAGTGTTCCAGTTAGTAAATTTATTCACCCATGTAGCTGCAGTGATGATTTGTTAATGGAAGGTTTTCTCCGTTTGACACAAGACATATTGAGGGGAAATTCCACTTGCATCACTAGGCATGATTTCAGCATTGAGCAAGGATTTTTTTACTTCATGGCATTGTAAGGAAAGAGGAGGAAATGTGTGTTCTGCTGTGCAGCATAAAGATCTTAAGCTATCTCCCAGCAGCATGACATACTGTAAGGGTGGAGTAACTAAAGTCTTCCATAGGATCGTCCTGTAGTTCATCTTTTGCAGAAGAAGATAAAAATAGTGGATGAAGAATTTCCTCCAGATTTCCTTAATACAGGCATTGCAATACAATGCTGATTTTGCTCTTCATAATACAGGCACAGTGCTGCTTACATGCACTCTTAGTGACTTCCACGCATGTTTTGTGTCACCTGCTGAAGAGTTTGCCAGCATCAGGCTCTTCTCTTGGTGAAACGTATCAAATCCAACTTGAAATACAAGAAATTCCATTTAAATATAGGGGAAAAAAAACCTCTTTCACTGTGAAGGTGGTCAGATGTTGGAACAGGCTGCACAGAGGGACTATGGAGTGCCCATGCTTGGAGATTTTCCAAAGCTAATGAAACATGGCATGCTCCAGCTGAGCCTCCTTGAAGCTGGGGGGAGATGAACTAGAACATTTCCAGAAGTACCTGTTAGGCTCAGCCCTTACTACAATCCTGTCTGTCATAAAGCCCCTGGCTATTAGTGTTTAGTTAAGGTGCAGTCTGAAAGTTCTGATGGCTGTTAGAATGTTCTGAAAAATAAATACATATCTGTATGGGGTACATACAGGTCATTAAAAAAAAAAACCAAACCAACATTAATTTTCAGAGATTAGGTCATTCATACATCATGTAGTGTCACTGTAGGTTGTTTGTAGGCCTGTTATGATGATGAAGTTAAAATAGGTGTCATTCATAGTAATTTATAGGCATTGTATTGAATAATTTAGGTCTTCCAGATGACATTATTTAACTAAATTATTTGGGGCTTATTAACAATAAATGAAAGGAGACAAGATTGAAGAGCAGTATTGAATTACTTTCCCTTTAGGTATACTTCTCAGTCTTTTCATTTGGATTTGAAACTAGAGATTAAATTGGTTTGGATTAAGATAATAATTTAAAAAGTTCTCAGTACTGGTACATGTCAGAACAGAATTCCTTCCTGACAGATCATAAATTTGAATATATTGTTAACTTTTAAAAGAAATGTTATCACTGTATTGTCTTAGGGATCTGGCACTTAAGCTTTCTGTGCTTGGTTTGTTTGTGGGTTAAGACTGATTCTGACACTTCAAGAGAAAAAATCCTATTTTTGTGAAATCTTATATAAACCACCTCTTTCAGTGTTGGTGTTCTGTTTGTAAACTTGCAGTTGGTTTTTATGCTAGAAGCAGAAGAATGTACATGAAATCTATCATAGTAGCGTGAGAGTATGGTCTTTCAATAAGCTGTTGGTGCTCAATGTCAATGTGTTATAGTTTCTTCGTTTTTATTTGTTTGTAAGGAATGTGACATTTCATTACAAAAGGAGCAGCTTAAGTTACTTTGGAGGTGTTTGCTCTGTGGCCAGAGGAGTAGGAGTGAATGAGGTAATTTTTTTATTCATGACTAAAGTGAAATAAAGTAGAATCTCTACATTATAATCTCAAGAGTTTGTATGTTTCAGTACTGAGGGTTTTAAAGATAACTTGCTATTAAAAAGTTAGGATTCTCACAGCCTTTTTTGATCATCATCAAACTACTGCTCAGAAAGTTTTCTTTTTAGAAAATATTTCTCCTGTCTGCATTATTCTCTTAAAAAAAGAACTTAAATTTGCTCTTATTATATTTGAGAGAAATTTAGACCCAAAAATCTCAGACAGGAGTATTTGAAATACAGCAGTGAATATCTTTGTCTTACCACTGTAAGACACTTGATCTTCTGAGGTACCAATGGCATATAATTCTTCCTGAAATTTTTAAACATTGAAATTAGAAAACAAATTGTCTCTGTGATTTTTCACTGTCATTTTTTTTTTTTTACTCAGTGTAGTGTAAAATTGATAATGAAATTCTCCTGTTTTTACATGGGTTAAATCATACTACTACAGAACTGTATTGCATATATATCATATAGACTTCATTCTTTAGTTTAACCAGTGGGGAGAGATTGCCTGAGATTAGGAGAGGAATATTTTATCTGTTACATACCTTATTGAGTTTATTTTCCTTATATACACACAGAACTGTGATTGACTGCACTGAATTATTGAAACTGTAGGTATATGGTAAGCCAGGATGAGCCAGTGTAGTGTTCATTGCAATAATTAATGGGTTTTTGGTTTTTTATAATTGTGCTCCTCTTGGAATGCAGTATGGCCTCCCTTTGCCCATGGCCCAGGAACTAGCACAGAGTCTTGCTCAGAATCTTGGAATACAATGGGAGCCAGCTGCCAGGAAACCGAGTATGTACATGGTGTCTTTTGTCTTCCTTAGCTAAATACATAAACACTTCCTTTATTGTGTTTGAAAGAAATGCCAAAATGCCTGTAACTGTAGAATAGGAATTGCTGCTTTTGAAAATATATGTAGTGAAATTTCAGCTTCACCAAAATAAGAGCTGCCAGGTTAGCGACATTTTGCATGACCTCAGTGATGTCCTGTGTCGAGAAGTTAGATTCATTACAAAAATTCAAAGGTATATTAGTAAAAACAGCATTAATTTAATTTAGAATTCCTTTTCTCTCGTAATGAAATCTGTATGTCCAATAGAACAATCACTGACTTCTTAAAATGCAAAAATACATGATTTAAGATTGAAGAAATGGTATGGAGTTGTAACCTAGTCCAGTGTGACATTTGCTCAACTTGTTACCTTGCTGATTCATGGCCAGACCAGATTTGTGTAGCCTTAACACATATAGAGTGTTGTTAACAAAAACTGCTGCAAAGCCCTTTTCAGGACTAAAGAAAAATTGTTTGGTTTTTCACTTGTGTTTTGTAAGCAGCTTGGCTACCTTTTCTCTTTGTTTCCTCTTTAAAAACCTGAATGATAATATTGACTTTATTGTGGATTCACTTCAAAAATCTGTGAGTTAGGAAACAATGAGTAGGAATATTGTTTTGTAAAGCATTGCTTTTGAATTGTGTAAACTTACAAATTGCTAAAATATTTTCTATATCATTGTTTTTTGGTTACAGGTAGAACTGAGTTCAAACAATTTGAAAATCAGAATATTTTTTAACTGAAAGATAGAGGTTTCTGATGTGACAGCTTAGTGCCCTTGTTTGGATGTCCTTTATAGAGACAGATTAATGAAAGACCTGGGGAGTGTAGAAATAACCATAAAAATAATCTCTGAATATTTTCCATGGAGAAACTCTGGATTTCCAGTAGAAACTAGAGTACATCTATCTTTGGTAGATCATTTTTATGAGTAGTTTGCAGCTTGTTTTACCAACTATATAAGGTGCTGATCTTTTGTTTTTATGTTATGAATTTGGTCACTGTTGACTTACATGCTATAGCTGTAAGTAAACTGTAAATCCATTTTCATTCAACTACTTTTTCAAATGAATGTTTGATTGGCTGATTCACATATTACTGTTAATAATTTTATGCCAAAGGGAAAAAACCTGGCCTGTCCAGTAACAATCCTCTTTCAGGATATTCTGTATTTTTAGGGATGAGAAAATGTGAATATTTAAAATCATCAATATTATGTGTACTGAACACAGCCTTGTGCTGCCTGTTTTGAGTGCATATAGAGAAGAACCTTGCCAACTATTTTTAGTTTTGTGTAATGCCTGAAGTTTTGTGTTGAGTCTTAAGAACCTGTAGATATGGTAATCTGAAAGTACCATATTTATTTAATGCATTAGTATGTCTTCAAGTGGGCTGGTTTCCTTTTTGGGGCTAGAGTTGTACAGCCAAGCAACCATCAAGTCTTTGTATAATTAGTCAAGCTCCATTTTTATAGTGAGTACTTCATATTTATTGTAAGCATATTTATAACTTCTCTCCTTCTCTGTTGTATTTTGGTCTTGTCTGAGAAGAGTGTGACTGCACTGAATCCTGGGGTGGTTGCATCATGGAGGAAACAGGGTATGTCATACATATCAGTAATTGAGGACTCTGGAATGAGTTCATAGTTTACATTATGACAGAAATATTTATGCATTGAGATTTATCCATGTGTTTTAGTGTTAATAAACAATAAACTATAAACAGTTGGAACTCAATCCTTAGGTAAGTAAATGGTCAGTGAAGTCTGAAGGGGAAGCACACCTATATGGGAGGAATTTCTTTGCCCTCCACCCTCACACACTGTCAAAGATTTGTTTCGCTATACTGTAAGCAATTGATTAGAAAAGGATAACTTCTGAAATACAGAGGTTTGAGTCTTATAAATCACTTCCTGTCAGTATCTTTCTCACTGTGGAAGCTTTATTGCAAAAATCATAGAGAAAATTAGTTATAAATAAGACAGAAGGAGCTAAGTTTCTTTGTACGGTACTTGGAAATTGTCTCTTCAGTAGAGTTACTTTGTGGGTTCCCACTTGTAATTGTCAGCCACAGTATGAATGCAGCAGAAAATCATTGCATAAATTTGCTTCTGGAATCTGAGGTAAGGCATGGATCAGAATAAATACTGGCTTCCTTCCTATGGTGAACTCATCAAAGTATTGGTCTTGGGTGGAAGTATCAGAAGAAGAGGCTGTGGAATAAGCCTGTTTTGTAGAAAAGGTTAACAGTAAACAAAAGCCAGGAGCAGAGGATGGTCATGTAGAAGCTGAAAAAGGACTGACTGATGAAATGAGTGAATAATTAGCTGCATGTTAAAGCCTTTTCACTTAACTCCCTCAGTGTCAGGAGACAATTTTTCTATATGGAATAATTCAGTGGGGAAATAGCTTAGCAGCAGTGAGCTATTAGGAAAGGAATGGAGAACCTCCTTTATGGCATGGTTACCTGAATCTTTAATAGTGTGAATAGATCTCATTCCCAGATCTCAAAACATGACTAATAAACATATCAGACAATTTCTGAGTGAGAAATTACTAATAAACTACATTTTCAGTAGTTTGGGGAAATGATTGAGTTGAAGAAATATGAGAGAAATCTGTAACATTATGAACAAATGATTACTCTTTCTTCCAGTATAAGAACTAGGGAGACATGCAATGAGATTAGCAAATATGACAGAACAAAATGGGATGAAATTGTTCTTCTACCAGTCTGTATTAAGCTGTGAAACTTCTTGCTGTAGCATTTTCAAACCTGAGAGGATACTGGATTATGCATGCAATAGAAAGGGTGAATAGTTTAAAAGCTAGTTTTATACTGTACATTCATAAAGTAGAAATATAAAAAAACCAAAATGTTTTAAAATTTTTCTTTTGTTTTGATTTTGTTGTTTGAGAATAAGACTCAGTTGTCATATTGTTGCACACAGTGGTTGTAAGAAACTGGGATTTACAGTATTTAAAAAATATTTTGGCCCCTTTGCCCCTTTCCAGTAGGTGGTGGTATTTCAAGGTGTTTACTCACCTAATTCTTTGCCATTTTAGGGTATACCATTCCAGGAAATTCTCCAAATGCAGCATTGCAGAATACAAAGAATTTTTACTTCGTGGGGGAGGTGCCTGTCTTTTTAACAGGCCAACAAAGGTAATAAATAAGTTGGTAGTCAGGACATCTGCTACACATTGTAATGAAAATGTTATAACTTCACTGACATAATCTGTTCCCAGATTTATTTAGATATCTATGGGGGTATTTTCTTGAGGTTGTAATTAGCTGTAATGTTTTAAATAGCATTTAAAAATAATACTGAGATAAATGCAACTTGTTTTCCATAGTGCTTCAAAATCAAATAATGATAAATATCACTTTTGGCATAAATGCATTACTTATTAAGCTGGAATAGTGCAAAATAAATCCAGAAGTGAGGTCATAGTGTATGCTCCACCTACACTCAGTTTTTGGACTTTGAGTCTGAGGTTGTTTAAAAGGAATGCCAATTACCACATTAGGAAATAGAAATCCATTGCTGATTTCATGTAGACAGCAGTAACTTTTGGTTATTCTCAGTGTTAGCTTCATTTCATTTCAAATGTACATCTAGCACACTCTATCTTTCATAGCTAGGTTTCCTAGTACATAGTACCACCTAGTACCTAGAAACCCTAGGTTTCCTTGTGCCATTGCCTTTTTGCTTAAAGACTTACCAAGGTCATAAATTTTCTAAGACAATGTTAGTCTGACATCCCTCTAAAGCTGAGCAGTATAAAAATATTCCATGTGGCTCTTTTTGCCAAGTAAGAGCAATCCAAAGCATTAATATTCTATTTAATCATAGTGTCAAACTGCTGTCCTTGTAGAATTTAATACCACACGAGGCTATTAGGCTGTTCTGTTTACTGTGCTATACGCCTTGGTGGACCATCACCTTGCACAATTAACTAAAAAATTTTGCTTGCTTGAGTGGTTTTGTATCTTTTCCCAGGGTAGCAATCTTTGCTTATAGAATAAGAATGCAAGAATTCTTACACAAAGGAGTAAGTATAGAAATAGAAAAACAGAACTTCAGCTTTTAGTGATAGTTGTCAATTTGAGTCAATTTGACAGAATAAAAATCTGATTTCATTTGTGTTGTATTATATGTTGTGTTTCATATCTTGATGATTCTCCACAGCTTTATTTCCACTAAGCCCATGCAGAAAGGTTTACTCAAATCTTTCATCTGTTCACATTTTAACTTGTTAACTTCTAACATTAAACTGGAGATTCCTGATATTCTTATATGCTTTTTAAAGCAGAATTATATTGAAAACAGATGAGCTGCTTGCAAAATTATTTCTGTGGCAAGACTGAAAAGTATCTTTAATCAAAATTATGATATGTGAAACCACTATAGAATCTGCATCACCCTGAACTGCAGAATTTATTTGCATTTTATGTATTTGGTTCCAGGATTAGCTGTTTAATACTATATCTGTATGTGGTTGTGTATAACTTAGTAGTAAGGCACACAGGACTTCCTTTTTGGCAGTATTTCTTTCTATTTATTATTTTCATGCACAAATATTGCACAGGAACAGACAGTAGGTCATTGCAGAAAGCAAGTGTGGGTACTTGCACAAATCCCAAGAATGATATTTTGGACTGGTTTTTTGAAGGAATTACCGGAAAACTGGGAGTCCATGGAGCAGGAATGAAGTTCCAATGTCATCCCCTTAAATATTATTGCAGTGTCTCTCTATTTATTATGGTTTTCTGAGATCAGTATACTCCTAAAGAGGACCAGCATTCCTGTGATTTAGCTGTATGCCTTTCATGTCTGAAAAATTCTGATGAGCAGCACTTGAAAACCACATTGCCTTTCTGTCACCAAGGAATGGCACCTACATTGTCTGGGACAGCACATTTATATAATACAGCATTGCAGAAATGGGTTGTGTGTGACAAAGACGTCACTTGACACTAGTTTTATTCTTACATTGGGGTTGGGGGCTTTTTTCTTTCAGCTCTTTGAAGTCACTGAGTGTGGAAATGGATATGTAGAAGCAGGAGAAGAATGTGATTGCGGTTTCCGAATGGTAAGTAGAGGTTATGTATTACACTACAAGTCTTCCTGACAAAATTTATTAAGATAAATTGTTTGGTAAGAGATGGGGGAAAGGTTATGGAAATGAATTTGTTTTGCCTGTTGTTTTGGAACAATTTTGTTAAAGGCCTGTGTTTAAAACACTTTTTCAAATGACAATGAGTGCAAAGACAGGGTACTCTGAACAGTTCCTGTTACACCAGTGACAAGATACAGCTGTTGCCCAGCAATGTTTGAGTTGCACTGGAGAAGTGCTTACCCTTTTGCTTTTCCTGAATAGCATATCTGGAGTGGGAGACTCCTTACTGTTACTTTGGAGACCAGTGCCTGTGTTCAGACAGAACAAGTAAACTGTTGTTTTCTTCTCTATTGCAGAAATACTCCAATAATGTTTTTGCAAAAATCTGCCCTCTAGATTTGAGTCCTCATTTTCTAGTATTTAAATATAATTGCACCTGGAATTAGGTTGAGGGGTTTTTTCTGCATTGAATATTATTGAACTAAGTAGCATAAATTTGGAACAGGCTTCAGAAAATGTGAATCCCTGTGTTGCTATAGCATTGTATGTCATTGTTTTCCCTTTAATATTTGAGTATTGCAAAGGCTTCTTCCAGCTATTAATTTCAAATCAACAGTGCTAAACTGAATCTTTTGTCTGCTGGTACATAATAGTTTGTTGCTGGAAAGATTGTGAAGAAAAAAAAAAGTGCTTAAAATGGAAAACTAAACTTTTTGTTTAATTTTTTTTTCAGGAATGCTATGCAGACTGCTGTAAGAAATGCTCTCTTTCCAATGGAGCTCATTGTAGTGATGGACCCTGCTGTAATACATCATGTCTTGTGAGTGTTGCTGCCACAAATCAATTGTTCTTTTCAGTTGTCCTTGGCAGTTATGTGTAGCCTGTTAAAGTTCAAAATGTGTTTTAGGTAGAAGGAAAAGGAGCAGCTTATGTAGATGTATTGTTTATTATTTTCTAGTTTTTCCCACGAGGTTATGACTGTCGATATGCAGTGAATGAGTGTGACATTGCAGAGTTCTGCACTGGGGATTCTGGACAGGTATGTGTGCAGAAATGTTCTCTGCTTGTGCTGCTAATATTTGTTTGAAGTCTTTTTTTCTGTATTCATTTAACAGGAAAATTTTTATTAACAAACTGCACAGTCATATGCCCAAAATGATGATGTAATCATGAAGTGTAAACTCATGAAACAATAATCTAAGTGGACTCAAAAGTTGACTTCTCTAGGTTTATTTGTATTTTATAACTCTTGGGGTTTTGTGTATATTTGTGTCAAGCATCCTTCCTTACTCTTTGCCTGGTCTATAACTTAAATAATAAGAACAGCACAACTTAAGGCCATTTCCTCTCATCATTCATTTGTTACTTGAGCAGAAGAGGCTGACCTCTGTCTCTACAAGCTCCTTTCAGGGAGTTGTAGAAAGTGAGAAGGTCCCCCCTGAACTTCCTCTTGTCCAGGCTAAACAATCCCAGATCCCTCAATTACTCCTTGTAAGACTTGTATAGTGTGTTATGTTTTCTAAGAGTGTGCACATGTATGAGAACTTTAAAAGCTGTGGATCTTACACATTTGTCCTGAAAACATTTGGCTAATATACTGAAAAATAGAGGAATAAACAGCAAACAAAATGTTGCACCTATTTGAGTTCTTATAAATAGTCAACATTCTGTACATTTTCCATTTTCACAGCAACTTTGATGCTTTAGGTGACATATACTCCTTTTCAATATACTTCCTTTTCAACATTTTCAGTATTGAATGCTTATATGCTTATTCTCTTTACATATATATATATATATATATATAATGTCAATTCTATAGACAAGTAGCTATTGCCAATATTTTATTATAAATCTTTTGCTCTGTAGATGTATCATTCTCAAGGAGAGAGAGAAGGGCTTTCTCAAGCTGCTCTCAGAGTATTGGCTAACACAGCCCAGTGCAGCAGCATACTCTTTCCAAATTTTCACAGGTCCTTTTGAGATGAGGAAAAACCTAAGAATGGTTTAAAGTAAGTCCTTATCTTAGTAGTCTGAGGCTTCTGGATGGACCTAGTGACTTGTTTGTACCAAAGAATTTCCAGAAGCTCTGGAAGCAATAGATTGGTAGGCTGTGACCAGGTGCTCCCTCACTGTTGTAGTGGAACTGGAATGCATGTGGTGGTAGTGTTGCAAAAATGTCCCCAGCATTAGTAGCCAAATATCCTTTTCCTGAACACATTGCCTTTCATTTCGGCCAACCTCCTTCACCACTTCTAGGAGTATTCAGGAAGTTATACTTGAACCTTGTATTTCATGGCTCAAGACATTAATTTTTTTCATTTCTCTTTGTAGCTATAAAGATTATTGCATTAATTATGTTTTCAACCTCTATATGTTGTATAATTTTCTTAAAAGCAGGAAAATTCCATATGTGATAATCTGATGTATTATTGCAGTATGCATGACTAAGAATATTCTTAATTTTTTTCAGTGTCCACCAAATCTTCATAAACAAGATGGGTATGCCTGTGATTCTAATCAGGTATGCAATGTTTTAAAACCCCTGCCCATCAGCAAACAGAAATCAACACATTGTTGTTTTGCTTTAGCATTGATTTTTTAAAATCTTGTATTCTATATTTCTTCATAAATTTTATCCTTTAAACATCAGTGTTGTTTGTGCTTTATGCACTCTATGTGCATAGTAATAATTTTTATTATGAGTGAAATCCACTTGGTATCTCTGCCTTTTTTATATGTACATATTTTACCATGCTTCATGTTAATAAGTTCTTTACAACTATGTAAAAGTATAAAGCAACTGTTTAAATGTCAGTGTGTATTGGACACAAACTGGCTTTGTGATTCTGGGCCAAAATTTGTGCTTCATTTACCTAGTTCATGGAATCTACATCCCAACATTTGTGTGAAGAATGAAAATGAGACATTTGTTGTGGGAGGGGAAGGAGATGAAGTTGTTTTCAGTTCTCATTCCTAACATGTTGTGTTTTGTTTAGGGTCGTTGCTATAATGGTGAATGCAAGACAAGAGATAATCAGTGCAAATATATCTGGGGATCTAGTAGGTTTACTTTGACTACCTTAAATGTATTTTATTTCTCGTTCATTCCTGCCTTTACTTTGGATTTGTCGTATTTTTGGTTTTTGTTCTTGTCACTCCAAGTTAAAGTTTTCTGATGAGTAGAGTGAGTAGACTGCAGTGGGAGAATGGCTTGATTGTCAAGTGGAATTCTGCAACTGGGAGTGGTGTCAGTGAGAGTGTTCTGGTGTGATGTGTAGGGCAGAAAATTCTGCTGGGGGGAGGGGGTTGAAGATTTTTTTGGGTATAGTTCAAAAACATGTTTTGGGGTTTTTTTTAATGACAATCACCAGTTCCATTATCCCATCAGGGGTTCATGCCAAAGCTGCTCCAGCTTACATCTCCTTCCTATACCATCCTCCAAGTCTGGAAAATTAGTACATTGGTGTGAACTTAAATATGCACAGTATGGATTTAAGTCCAGAAGTGTTGAGTTAAATAGAATTGCAATTGCAGTGGCCTTGGCTTGCAGCAGAGAGGGGCTGAATGTTCTATGTAATGACTTTGAGACAATTCAGCAGGGTAGAACTAGCAGGACATCCTGTGCTCTGGCATTTAGTGTGTTCTTGTGCACTTTGTCTAATCATAACTGCCACTGAGGCCACTCTGTCTTATTGTTTTATTTTCCTCTATATAATTGTTGTGCTTTTCTATTTTTTTCTTTAGATTCATTTTTAGAAAAAACAAATGAGCTCGTCAGTGAATAATTGTGGGTTTAAAACCTATTAGTTCAGAATTTTACTCCTAAAAATAAGTAAAAATTATGCTTTGTTCAAGCTTGGTTTCCTGTGAACATCTGAAAAATAGGATAAAATCAACATTGAGTTAGTTGATGTCAGAACATATGCTTATCATTAATGTCCTATATAAAATCTGAAATGCAGATCAGGAAAAATTGCAGTGAAAAACAACTAGATTAAATCTATGTGCAACTGTTGTGAGCAAAATCAGAACACAGATAAATTTCATATGCAGAATACAATACAGACAGTGTGGAGGCTACTTGTAGAAGTCATTTCAGTTTAGCCTGTTCATCCTTTTAGTCACTGGGAAACACCATCTTTGGCATACATGTATATTTAAATTGATGCTTCATATTTAAAAAATACAGAGAATGGCTGCAATAAATTATGTAGGTTTCAAAGCTGTTATGTTGCTAGTGGTAAGCATGTTTCTTTTTTTGTCATCAACAGAGTCTTCAGGATCTGACAAATTTTGTTATGAAAAGCTTAATACAGAAGGCACAACAAAAGGAAACTGTGGGAAGGATGGAGACCGATGGATTCAGTGCAGCAAACAGTAAGTTTAGTTTGGTAGAGATTATTTGTAATTTAAATAGATTGATAATGGTTTAATATTGTCTACTACTTTTTCATGCATGTTTCAGCAGCTTGTTTTGCATTATTTTGAATCTTTTTTCCCTCATTAGGTTTGCTATTTGAAAAAGCTGCACTCTGACAAATCTATGAGTGACTCAGCAACACACTTGTAAAGGATTCTAGATTTTCAGATAAATATACTGTGACTTCAGTTATTTCAGAGTAGCTGAGGGACAAGACAGCAAAAAGTCACAAGTTCATAACATTAGAACACCTATGCCTTGCCAGGGGTAAATTAGGCTGCAAATAACCCCCATGTTCACTTGCTCTGGGACTGACACCACATTATTCAAGTTTGTGCCAACCTTTATTTTGACCAGAGAGGACCATTAGACATTTGGCTTCTATAAGGAAAAGGCCTAATTCATTTCCATGTGATCATTACTAGATTAATATTTTATTAGATGCACTTTTCAGGTTAATGATGATTAGTAGATAGACTTAAATTTTCTCCTGCTTTACTTCTGTTTTGTCATTTTTAATTATGTACATAGAAATTTCAGTTTTGGAATAGCATTTTCCTTCTTTGACTATTTGATGCTTCTATAGTGGCTTTTTTATTATTATTTTCCAGATAGAATCATAAGGAGTTGTTTCATGGATTTTTTAATATTTAGATGAGGATAATGTGTTCTAATGTTAATGTGTGTATGTTAAACCCCTAATTTCTATAAAAGCTTTTCTTTGTTGGTAGAGAGATGCAGGCCAATGATCTGTCTGAAGGGCTATTTACTGTTTTTTTCACTTTTAACAAAGTCAATTTCCAGCATTCATCCAGCTGCTTCTGTGACTTAGGACCATCAGTATTAGCTGATAACCTTCTATTGAAGATATAACATATACAACATGTATTTTATATAAATATCTATTTAAATATGTGTAGATATAAAATGACATTAAAAAAAGTAGATTCTTTACCAAAACTTGGGCACACACAACTGCACACTAAAAATTTGTTATGGTTCTGTTGTCCTGCAGGGGAAGTAAAATGATATGAAAGTTTCAAACTTGACATTAATGTAAGGTGTGTTAGCTACCAGAGAGAGGGAAAAGCAATTCAGCCTAACATGACAAAGCTTTCTACAGTTTAGCTCCTCTTACTTGTACTGGATTGTTCTTAGAGCACAGATACATTCTGTGCTCATGTGAGCATTCACTGGTGCGTTGGAATAAACAAAGTCTTATCTCTGCCTCTTGTCATTTAAATAAAATTTTATTTCCAAGCTTGCACTCTGAAAGTGTATCATGTGGCTTATGGTAATATATTACTGTAATCAGCAGCACCATTATCAGACTTGGTTTTTGTAACTTTACCTCATATTATTCCAGTAATATTTTAATTTATGTTTTCATTTTCCAGTGATGTTTTCTGTGGCTTTTTGCTCTGTACTAATCTTACTAGAGTTCCACGAGTTGGTCAAGTTCAAGGAGAAATTATCCCAAATTCTTTTTATCATCAAGGACGCATAGTGGACTGCAGGTAAAAGATAATGCAGTATTCCAACATGATTTATCTCTGTCAAAACCATTTCAATTAAGATAGACATAGATGTGAATTTCTGTGAATTTTAGGTAATTGCAGGAAAATCATTATTCTGAGTGGTATTTCTTTTGATTAAAAAAAAATAAAAAATCCCTAAACTATGAAAAGTGTAATATTCCACATTTAAAGAGTGCAAAACATGGGTTATACACCTGAATCTTCTGCTTGATCCCTCTAATAGCAAAACTTCACAGTCAGAGCTTTATGCTCAGCATTATGTTTCTCTGTGGGGTGGAGAAAGTCTGTGATTGCCAAAGACCAGTATTTTAAATATAATGATTTTGAGTATTAAATACTCAAAGAAGCAGCTGTAGTGAAGTGAAGGCTGAGAGAAAGGAAACTGCAGAGTTGTGGCAAGATAAGATGTTCAGCTACAGTTCAATTAAAGAATAGGTAAATGCGTTTCAGTCTGCTGCACTACCAGGTTTGTGCACAGTACTGGGGTTTGTATTTGGAAGACACTGACAACATTGCTGTCACCTTAAGAATGCCCTCTTACATAGCTGAGTGCTGAGTGAACAGTGATTCTTAATTCTTGCATTATTCCACTAATGTTTTTATTTAAATCACAAGGGAAGTTAGTTTTTTAGTATCTTTTCTAGCAATAATGTTTCACACCATTTGGGAAAAAAAAAAAAAAGAAAAAAAGCGTGGTCTATCAGAGATTTGCCTTTCTTGAGTATTTTAGTCCTAATTTAGATTTATTTTTATTTTGACAACTGGAACACGTTGTCATTGCTGTGGACAGACAGAAAAACTAGGTTTGTTCCGTCTATCTGAATGCTTAAATGACAGAAAGGTGTGAGGCTTCTAGTGTCTACACTGACATGCTTTTAATATTTTGAGAAGATTCCAGTCATAGTACTAATATTATCTTAAAACTTATTTCTTCTAGTGGTGCTCATGTTCTCTTAGATGATGATACAGATTTAGGTTATGTGGAGGATGGAGCCCCATGTGGACCTCAGATGATGTGTCTGGACAAAAAGTGCCTGCCAATTCAGTCCTTGAACATAAGCAGCTGTCCCATTGGTTCCAATGGAAAAGTGTGTTCTGGTCATGGGGTGAGTCTGTAGTGGGAATCAGCAGCTCAGCTTCCCCAGCTCTCTCTGCTCTACCTGATCCTAACACCTGAGAGTCTTCCTGAGGCCTTTTGATCTGAAATCACAAATGTTGGATTCGGGGGAAGACTGCCATTTTGCGATGCCTAAAAACAATTTTAGAAAGAAAAGTTCTCAAATTGGTTCTGCAATTAGATCCAAAGAGCTGGCTTTGTTAGTAGCAAGAAGGACCTTTGACATTAGTTATTGTAAGGACTTCTGTAATGTACTACCCATATTTCAAGCTACTTGCCATCTTCAATTAAACCTTTTCCTGCACACTAGCACCTTTATAAAAGTTGGTCTTGTGTTCATAGATTTATAGCCCATGGCTTAAATAATTAAAATTCCAAACTGTGGGTCCTCAGCAGAGAGGGAGTTCTTGAACAGCTCCAAACAGTTCTGGAACAGCTCCAAAGTGTATCATTTTACATTCAGGCATGTTATATTCGTTATGCTACCCATAAAATCATTTGTCTAAGATGTTAGGTTTGTTTTGATGAACAGATCACTGTTTTAAATACCAATAAAACCTTTCCACTGTGGTGTTCAGTGAGACCAACACTTGCCTAAAGGGCTAGACTTTGTACAAGAAAGGTCTTATTTCTTTCTTGTTGTCTATACTTGAATATGAAATTGGATGTTTCAAAGTAGAGGGTTAGGTTCAAAATCAAGAAGAAAAATTTTAAAATTGAAAAGTAAAGTATCTAGGAGATTAGAAACCATCTTGGTACTTTTTGCGAGTGTCATGAAGGGTGAGTGAACTATCATACCTGTTCTGTTTTGGACTATTACAATTCCTAATTTTAAAAGAGTATTTCAGTTGATCAAACCTGCCGTAAAATGTGTTTATCTTCAACTTCTTAGGTAAGATTCTCCAGTGACTGCTTCTTAAAAGCAGAGCATGATAAAAGTTGAATTAAAAAATCACATGTGCTACTTAGAATCATTTGTGGGTAGGTTGTTTCCTGGATTTTTTCATAATATGTTCCAGCGTCCAAAAGACATTATTAGCTGTTTGTCTAATGATTAACTTAATTTCTAGTTCTATAATCAAAACTTCATTCTTTGTCTGTTTCTTATGTCATGCTTTTTTCCACAGTAACCTCTTCTAGCAACACCATTCCATGTTCTTTTTCATATGGAAAGTTTATAGCTATTAACTCTTAGTATAGATTTGATGGTTGAGGTTTTGTCCACTGGATAGTTTTTTGGGTTTTTTTTGTATCTAATAAATATACTGCCAGTTTTAAAGTGCTAAGTCCTTTTTTAGAGGTCATTCAGCTAAATGTAAACTTAGTTCCCTCTCTTTTAGAAGCCAGACAAGCATTCCTTATTGCTGCTCAGGAAAAATGCTGACAAAAACCAATGAATATATATCGACTTTGTTTTACATGGGAGCAAGCTATATGGGAGAGGTTGGAAAATGTAACGAGGTCTTAAACCTTTTCAAAGACAAGTGTTTGTATCCCATCTGGGCATCCAGGCTCAAAGTCCAGGTAGCTGGCTGGTGAGGATCTAACTGGTCTAGCTAAATTGCTGTCATTTTTCACAGCCTGTGCAGGTGTGTAGTGCCAGTGATGATAGAACCAGTACTGCATCTCCTAGTGTGTGAGAGTATTAGGAGGGTTAAGGCAAACTTCCAGGTGTGTTATGTAAGTGCTATTGCTGCAATATATAAATAGGTAAGTTTTATACCATTAATTAAATGTCTAATTGCATGTTAAATAAATGCAGTGTGACATGCTAATAAAATGGTAGTTAAAAACTAACTGCTGTAACTTACTTTTCTTTCCAGGTTTGTAGTAATGAAGCCACTTGCATTTGTAATTTCTCCTGGGCTGGGACAGACTGCAGCATTGACGATCCTGTCAGGGATACTGGTGGCAAGAAGGATGAAGGACCCAAGGGTTTGTGTTTTGTTTCAGTTTTTATGTTCTTTTAAGTATTTATGATGTTTTTTCTGCTGATATATGGTAGCAGAATTAGTATATAAAAAGCAAATACTTTTGTACAGCTGTGTTTAGACCCAGAGAATAAAATTCTGCTTCATGTAGAGGAAGTAGGTTTTTCTGCTTTGAGAATTGATAACTTTTACTTTTCTAATATAAATTTGGGGAAGATTTCAACAGGTAATGTTTTTCCTTTGTCCCTTATTCTCTATTTTTTAATGATAATTTTTGTTGTGATTGGAATCTTAGTGTAGCTTTTATTTTTTTATGATAATTGAATATTTATATTTTACTAGAGATTTTCAGTTTTCTTAGTCAACTAATTTGGAGACCTGTGGCATAAAAAAGGGAAAAGTGGAATGTCCCTGGTAAAATCAGATTCCTTGAAATCATGTTGCAAAAAAAGTAAAAAAGATTTTTTGAGAACTTAAATTATTCTTACAATCAGTGTTGCTTGTTCTTATGTACTTGGTACATATTTCAAGTACATATAAAGTGCAAATACAAAGAAGAGGAGGTATTGAGAAAGTAATGCAAAAGTTTTTTTGAAGAGGAAAGAAAGTATTTGAGTTTCTCTTTGACTCCTCTGCCAAACAATATCTGGATATCTTCAGAGTTGTGCTGTCCAATTTTTAATGTCTTTCCTGTCATCAGGGCACTGTTCAACATCAGACTATATTTATCCAGTCTTATGCATTTACAGACAAAGTTCCCAGTTCCAGGTTCTTTGGCTCCATTTGCAAGGCAGATAGAGAAAAGACTTGTTCAAAAATGTAGTCCTAAGGACTCAGACTCTAATTGATGACACTAAAAGTACCAAGGTTTCAAGGAAGGACAGGATTTAGGTATGTCCCTCTGGAATCGCTCTACGTCTGTCTTGTGTGCCTTTTTCTGTTACACTTTAGCAGAATGGTTCCAGTAGACCTTTGCCAACAACTGTTTTGAAGAGATCATCTTGAAACAAATTACTGTTGCGATGGAGGCTCCATAGACCAGTCCAGATTTGTATATGGAATCTGTGCAGGTGCTTTCTGGACTCCCAATCCCAACGCTGTTCAGTGTAGAGCTGCCTGGTTTGTACTCTGCCTTACAAACCACTTATCGTTCTGTTTCCTCTAAAAACCTTCCTGACAGTGGAATGCTGCTTAAAAGGGTCTTAAAAAAGAACAAATTATGGAGACCAACACTACAGAGCTGTTCAGTTCTTTGTGTGTGTGGATGAGGAGAGCAGGATTTACAGCTGTGACACTGAGAGCGCGTGAATTTTACTTTGTTCATTTCCAAATCTGGTAGGTAAGAAATGATTCCCTCCTCTGTGAAAAGGTCTATAGGAAGGGTAACACAGAAGGTACACTTATCTTTGATAAATTACTGTAAGTCAGATTTACTCATCTAGTTCAGAATGGATGTACCTTTGTGAAAATTAATACATGAACATTGAAATATTCTGCAAAAAAGCCTTAAATTAATAGTATGTGCATGGATTTCTGCCAGCAGGTACAGGCAAAGCTTAGACTGCATTTTCACTGGAGTCCTCTGCAAAATGGCAGACTGTGCTTTTGTTCAAGGTGGCTCAATGATCTCAAAAGATGGATTATTTTTCTTATGGTGTTACAGTAATTTACTAATGTTCAATCACCTAGAAGTGAATTTAGGAGGCTGAACACTATGTTCTCTTTCTGTGTGCTTATAGAGGAATTCCTTTATGAGAAGATTTCAGAAGAGTACAGTAGTATTTTCTTTGTCCTAACAACCCAACATACTCAAGATTAGCTTCCATTAAGTTTTTATCCCATATTATTCCCTATGGCATAAGCCAGTTTACAAGTCTAAGACAGAAACCAAAATACTTGTTTTTCCTTAGCCATAAGGTTGGAGGAAGTGAAACACTCATGATGTGAAAATTCATCTAATAGGTTTAAGATTTTTCACACTAAAACTCCAAGTATTTTTCTTGTTACAATTAGAACGTGTATAGTTAGGGACTGTTGCTATTTATTTTTGTATTGTTATGATAATTGACAATTGACTGCTATTCTGCTGTACTTCTCAGACTTTTCCATCATCCATCAATTGATGTTTGGCTCCATTCTCTATTTCAGGATAAAAAAATTTGTGGTCCTTTATTATGTTGCTATTAATTAATACAAAACTCTTGAATTACTCTAAACTCAGCAACCTACTGTATCCTGTGCTAGCAGATGTACACAGCATTTAGCAGTTTGGGGAACACAAAGAGTTCTTGCTGTTAGTTTTTGGTTACTGCAGAAACTTTGAATTACTTTAGAGTGTGGGTTAGCAGTTTTGAAGTCAGTGGGACTCCACATACACATGAGATTATTCTTTGCAGTTTAATTTGCAGAATTAGGCCTTTATTTGACTAGTGGAGTAGTGTTTATTTTAGTAGAGAACTTACGTCTCAAGTGTGTGCGTGTGTGTGTTTGTGTGTGTATATTTATGAAACAGGAAAAAAATTGCCAAAATATTTTAAAACAATTCACTCAGTATGGAGTCTATAAAATCTTTGTCCCTAGGTTCCCATTGGACAGGGAATTCAGCTCCTTGCTTATGACTTGTGACTCAATGAATCTATCAAACTTTTAATTTCTAACATAGGAGATGTACAGAATTTTTCCCTCAAAACAGTTCCCCTAAGGATTAAAAATAAGGCCTCAATGTCTTGAGAGACTATCCGAACATATCAAAATCTCTAGGGTGTTACATGAAGCATGTTTCTAGGGTAGGTTTTGCTTTTAAAAAGGTGTTACCTGGTTTTAGGTCATATAGATAAACACAGTCCTATTGATAAATGCAGTAACAAAGCAAAATAATTAGTAAAGGAATTGATTTAAAAATTGTTTGGGTTTTTTTTTCTTGAGGTGGAATTTTTTCCAAACAATGTTTTCATTTTCTTAATTATGCTGTGGATACAGTAAGTTTCTGGTGATCAAAAAGCAAGTTTTCTTACTGGCAATTTATTTACCTTTTGGCTGTTTTAAAAAAGCAGTAGGTTGAGGATGTTCCCTTTTAGAGTAAATAATAGAATCACAAGCTGAAAGGAATTTACAGGAAAATTTTTCATTGAAATATTTGCAAGCATTCAAAGAAAACTGAATAGACCTCATTTCACAATTTTTAAAGCTGCGTTATTTGGTAAACGAAGGTTTGTGAGGAGATTTGAATTGTTTATCCAACAGTGATTATATCATAAAGTATTCCTTTGAGGAATTATTTCATGTTTTCATTTCAGACATATATGCGATGATTTCCTGAAAAATTCTTCCCTTTTCCCTCCACACAGTGAGCATGGCCGCTAACAGGCTAATAGGTGCAGTGGCAGGGACCATACTGGCCTTGGGGGTGATTTTTGGAGGCACAGGGTGGGGAATAGAGTAAGCACTTTTCTTAGTTTGAGTTCTCTGTCTGGTGCCTTAGTGTGTGAGGTAACCGTATGCACCTGAGCCCTCTGTGTTGCCCCTTAGCTTTGTCCTGTGGTGATCGTATTTGTCGTGTGATTTGATTGTGTCTGTGTCATGTGGTTTGCTCATGCAGTGTTGAACCTTCTCCTGTCTGGGATAATGTGGGGCATAAAACAAAAAGTTTGTGAATTTTTACATTGTCACCATAAAATGAAATGTCTGAATGTTTCCATTACACCAAATTACCAAAAAAAAAAAAAACAAACCAAAAAAACCCAACAAAAAACAAAACAAACCAAAAAAAGAAGAAAGGAAAAGGAGAAAAAATGGAATTTCTTGATTATTTTTCTAAATGGACTGAGTAATGTGAACTGTTTCATTACATGCAGGGCTTTCAGTCTAATGATCAAGCTAGGCAGATGAAAGCTGATGATAGTCATACAGACAGGTAGTTTTACAATAAAGCTTCTGAAGGTTCTGTTGCTAGGATTCTGTTATCTCAAGATAGCACTGTGCTGGAGTGTAGTATTCATATATAAAGAATATGTATAAGAAATTTTTATTGTCTTTCCATAGTTCTAGGAAATGGTAATCCTAAGTGTTATCCCAAGACCTCAATTTTAACAATGGCTATGATTTATATAAATTTGTGTTTATGTATTTATGCACATATAAAAAGGCCCATATATAAGAGCTGTCTTGATTCTGCATTCACTGTGCAAACTACAGATGCTATGACTGCTATTTTGCTGCTCTGAGAATTCCAGCTTCCCCGTGTTTCTAGTACTATATGTGACACCTGGCAAGTGACAGTGGCACCTCTCTCAAGGGGGACTCATCATCAGGAGAGTCTGTCATTTCCAATCACAGTTGAGTGCAAAGGCATTCACACACAATTCTAGTCCAGTGAGGCAGCACTTTGTGTGTCTGAGTCTGCAGCCCTAGGAACCTGTCCTTACATGAAACTGATCCAAGATTCTCAGAAGAGACCTTTGTGTTCACAGAGGACAATTACTAGAAAACATATAGAAGGAAGAAGGTAATAGGTAATTTCCTTGAGAAAGATCAGATCTGTGTCTTACTGGTAGCTTTTACAACTGCTTGCTAAAAACTGTAGAAAAACTGGAAGTTGCAGAGATTTGGGGTACAAATTCTGGAGCAGAAAATGTACCTACAAGTTGAGGACTACTTGCCTTTTGCTTACATTCTGCCTTGTTCCCTTCTGTTTGTCTCTTCCCTCACATGCTGTCTCAAACCACTCAGCTCTGACCAGTGTCCCTGACCATTTGTTCTTGCTGCTGTATCCTTCTGTACCAATGCCAGCTTTTCTTCATCTCTCCTCTGCTTTTATTGCTCACTACCTGACTCATTCTTTTTGTTTGTCTTCATTCTTTTTTCCTACATCTCATATTTCTCTGTCCTCTGGTTTCTTCTATAAATGTGCATTCAAGGCAAGCCACTGCTATGTTTCGTTGGTTATAGAAAGCACGTAGGGAATGCAAATTCCCTCTCTGTTCCCAGTGCCCTTCAGGCCCTGCTGGCCTTTACTGTGTGTGGCTGCAGGGGAGGCTGTGATCACCACAACCTGATGCCAGGACCTGTCCTTCCTCCTCCCTCGCCACTTCACTTGCAAATTGTAAATGCTTGTTCAAAGTGCTGAAATAACTTTAATTACTTAATGCTTTATGAACTTATTTCAAGAATCATGGGGGATAAAATAGTGCAGTAGGTCTTTTTCCAGGTTTCATACCAAAACAGATAGTTAGCTTTGATAACAAAACCAAAGGATTTGGCTGGCAAGAAAATACATCAGATCACCAGCATTGCTGTTACCTGCAGGAGAGTCTGCAGTAAACTTGCCTTTTCTAATACTGGCAGAGTTTCAAATGGTGTGTATTAGTTCTTGTAGGATCTATTTGATGATGATGAAGATTTAGGGAATACTCTAAAATCTACTGAAGTTACAGGTGTGTTCTGCTTTAACATCTTCAGTAGGATTTGTATCAGGGTCCTGAAAGATAGCCAGGGATGGTAGGATAGCCATGCCAGAGGCAGTGTCCTTGCAGGAAAAGGTGTGCCAGGCAGTTATCTGCAGGAGCTTCCTCCTGATAAATTTGTCTGCAGGTTATAGCAGTAGTGTGGCAGAAAGAACAAAGGTACCAAAGTGTTCCCTCCTGTGATAATCTGGATGGAAAATGATCCTGCAGTGTGGTGGTTATTAAAACCTTCCTCTTCTGGTTTGTCAAGCATCTGAGTGCAGTGACTAGAGGGGCTTATTGAGCTGAAACATAGGGATTTTTATTTTTCTTCATAAATGCCCCTTTACTGGTAGCAAAATTCTGGTTTATTAATAATACAATTTATTTGGTAAATAAATTAAAATGCTTAGTAAAACATAAGGCATAGATCCTTACAGTAAGGTACAACACATGAAAGTAGTCTCTTTCTAAGTACTTTTAAGACAAACTGTGTCCATAAAATGGCTTATCAGTGATCCTCTTAGATCTCTGTATTTTGAAACTGGGATTCAACAGTTGGAGTACTCCAGTCTCTTAAATACATGGTTGCTGTTTAGTCATATTACCTATTCTACAAGCTTGATTTTTTTTATATTTGTCCTTTTCTATTACCTGACCATAATTGTTTTATATATTATCTTTTGTTTAAAATGATTTAATTATTTTATATTTATAGTAAATAAAACCAATACTGATTTACTTTACTGAAAGAGTAAACTGCTGTTTGGTGATTAGATGTGCACCATTAAATCGATACACATCCCTGGGCACTTAACAACCATGGAACAGAGTGAGAAGAGGGATGTAAAAGGTGGTGATTTGGCACATCTTTATCTAATTTATGACTGTTACTATCAATTAATCATTGTACCTCTCTTGTGAGAAGATGGCATTCTATGGCTAGAAAGAAATTGGCTTAAGCCTTGAAAAATGCTAATGAAATTACAGATAAATCACTTGCTGTGTTTTGAGTTATTTGTTCTGTGAGATCATTTGATGAAATCCAGAGTAAGCCATGGATCTCAGTCAGATATGGTAGCTCATTAGGCTGCTGTTGCTAGCAAGCCTTAATTGGAACCACAATGCCTGCAGGATGGCACTTACCCTCCACCTTGCTTACTCCTGTTAATTTGAGTCAGGTGTGGCTTAAAGGTAAGTCCAAATAAGATACATTCTTCCAAGTTGTGCAAAATTACCTTTTGATTTGTGTTGGTAAATTTGTGCACTGTTCATCTGTAAAGCTCACTATATTTTTCTTCAGTCCAAGTATTTTATTCATATTCCAGCATACTTTTTGTGTAGGAACTGCAGGAAGCAATTTTTAAAACTTTTTTAAAAAGTTTTTCTTTTGGCTAATCAGAATCTCCAGAAGCACTGAGGTGACAAACATGTAGTGGAAGCAGTAAAGTTAAGTGGCCACAGTAAACTTTAAACCTTAGGGTAAGTGCTTATTGCAGTGTGTGGGGCTGGGCAGGAGGTTTTGTGATACCAACCTAATAGCTTAAAACTATCAGTTGTTGCAGCTGCCCTTGCTCTTTCTTTGCTGCTCTCTGGCTGCTCCTCTCTCTTCCTCATGTTAGCTGTGTGACAGTTTTCCAAACTCAGTTTCAGAATAATTAATTAGGAAATTCCAATTACTTTGTAAAAATGTTGGTTTCGGGAGAGTAGGATAGGAGGTAAGAATTGTTTTTGAAGGCTATTCCTGAATATGTAAATGGTTAAATAAAAAATATGTGAGATGCTGCAGAAGAATTGTTGAGTTGCTTTCATTTTACCTTGAATTCAGATGCAATGTTTTACATCAAAGACTGCAAGAGGAAGTTTTTGTACAGAGCAAACGTTACTCAAGCCTATTGTCAGTTTTCCTCTGTCCTGTGTAAACAGAGCACTTAAGGGTCAATTATGAATATCTTATTTAGGTGTTCTCTTGCCCTTTTCAGAAAATTGCACGAACATATTTTGTGCTGCTTCCTTTTGTTGCTCTTTTTTTCTGCTCCACCCTTCCCCATTCTGTTGTTCAGTAGCTTCTTGAGGTTTATGAAGAGATGCTTTGATGTTTGGAAAGCTCAGTGGAAATAGACTTTTATTTCAACTGTCATTCTCTATTATATAATCCTTTGCTTTTGTTAAACAATTGTAAATTTAGCATTGATGTAACTGTAGGGAGTCTGGACTCTGATGAGTAAGTGGTGGTAGATACTCTCAGCTCAAATTAAAATATCTACACCTTTCAGGAGCTCCATGAAAAAAGAGAAGGGTTTTTGATTTTTTTATTTCTTTCTCATTTTCTGTAGTCTTAAAACATACAGCAGTCATACTTTTCCCTCTAAGATAAGGAATTATTCACAACTATCTTAGTGTCCTCAGCTGACTGTTCATGCAGCAGGTAATGGAGTAAGTTACAATGGAATTCACTGTCTAATACCAGGTTTTTATCAATGGTAGAAGTCAGCATAGCACAATGCAGAGACCAACAGCTTTGTTTGTTCCTATTGTTGAAGAAAAATAAGTTAAGTTGGCCTTGTTGAGACTGTCTAGAGGCATCACCTTGTGTGCTGTCTGTATGCCCTGAATTGTTTGACTACCCTTCAGATGCTTCACATAATGTGAATGAAGTCGTTGGTTCTTATGTCTGTCTTACCCTAATCCTTTATCACAGGTCCTAGTGCCACCAATCTTATAATAGGCTCCATCGCTGGTGCCATCCTGGTAGCAGCTATTGTCCTTGGGGGGACAGGATGGGGCTTTAAGTAAGCAATGCCGCATGTCTTCTCTTCGGTGGCTCTGGCATTTCTATTTCTTGCTTATATCACTAAATTTTGAGTTCCTGCTACAAGAGTTCCCCAGACTCTAACAAACGGCTTTAAATAAGAAAAGAAATTACACATGCAGTAAACAAGCAGAGGAAATGGATTTGAAAAGAGCAAATGTTACCAGGGTGCAAAGTTGAATAACAATAAAAGAATTAGGTGAATTCATGAAAATTAAATTAACACTTAAGGAACAAGGTCTTTTTTCACCTCCATTCAGTGGCATTGTTCTCAGAAGCTGATTACATTGGTTAAAAAGCCCCCAAAAGATATGTGTCTTATTTTGAATGTAGTAGTACTTTCAAACTGCTCAGCTTTTTGACAAATGAGCAATGCTGTGTAAATGATCAGGTGGAAGGAGCAGAGTAGTTTTCAGGAACAACTGATTGGACAGAGTTGACTCAGGAATAGCAGACCTAACTTGTTTGTGGTTTCTGTTTTAATTACTATTATTATTGATACACAATTAAAAAAATAAATTCAGGTTCAGAGAGACCATTTTGAAATCTTGAGTGTTCTCCTGAAAGATGAAAGCATTTATCTCCCAATTCTAGTTTGATGTGTTCTGTAACTATGAACTAGCAGATTAGCCATTCCACTTGGGTCTGTTAAAAGAAACAGAGTCTTGTACAAAGGTACTTAATTCCTACCCTTTTTGCAGTGTCCATTCTGCCCATTTGAATGGTCTGTATTTGGTAAAAAAATATCTCCCTTTAGAATCAGTGTTTATAACCTAACAGATCATGGAAGTAATTAAGTACAAGTGATTTCTCATGGTATTTAAAGTAGTTTCTTTTCAATAACATGAATCAAGGTTAAGCCATGATACAACAATAAGCCATAATTCTTCAAGAAGAGTAAGTAGTAGTAGTAATAATAATAATTCAAAAAACATTTTTTATGGGCTCTACTCATATTTCATGTCAAAGTTTGTGAAGAAAAAAACGATTAAGGCAGTTATCAAAGCAGAATCTAGTGATAAGGTCTAATTTATCTCGTTATTCACTTTCAAAGGTCACCTGAAAATGTTTTACTTCTGGTTTATACTCTTATACTCTTTATTCTGGAAAATACTCTTATATTTTCAAAGTTTCAGCTGGCCTTAATTAAACATGCATATAGAAGCAAAATATTTCAAAATCTTTTTCAGGCCTGCTGAAAGCTGCAAATCAGCCTTTTCCCTTTCTCCTGGACAAGGCAATTACTCCCAGTTGCACTGCCTGTCACTGTTGGGTGTTCTCAGAAAGACTCAGCACCTGCCACATTCATTTTTCTCTCAGTGCCTGTTGCGAGGGTGCCCATGGGAATTAACCATGCTAGATTCTGTTGGGAAAAAGTCAGCTTACCCTTTTGGATGAGTTTTTTTACCCTTAGAGACATTTATCCATTACTTAGCAATTCATAGACTTTGCAGAAACAGGGTGTGCATCCCTAGATGATAAGCTTGTACTGCACAAGGTAGTTTGCTGAAAACAAAATACATGTCATGAAAATATAAAATAGTCAGTTCTTCCTCTGAGTCTTTGCAAGCTGCATTTTGGTCACCTTTTGCCCTTTGCCATCAGCACTGCAGCCCCTGCCTCCAGCAGCCACAGAGCTTCAGACCTTGCACAAAAGAGAGGAGTAGGACAATCCCTCCCTGTCTAAAACAATACAGGATTTAATTGATTATTTCTTCTTCATGTTTCACAATTCTCAAACTGCTGTCACAAGTGGTCAGCTTTGCACCCTGGTGTCATTTGTTTGCTCAAAGGGAGAAGTTCATTATCCCTACAGAGGATCTGCACTGGAAATGCCTCCTGAAGCTCTTACTTTCACAAGAGCAAGATACAACTGTTTATTCTGTAGCAGAACCTCAAATACACTGGCCTGGCCTAGCTCACAGCTTGAAGTGCATGTTTCTTCTGGGGGCCAGAGGGGAACAGAAGAGGCTTTTCAGCTTGTACACAAAGAGGGCTAGCACATGTAGACCCCTGATACCTGGCTTCAGATAGATCTGGAGGGACAGAGGAGGATAATAAAGGGATTTTTTCTTTTCTTTTTTTTAAGCAAGTGATATATTTAGTCTCTGCAACTATGAGAGAAGATAGCTAATGCTTTACAAACTGGGAGATGTGATTTCTGTTTCACAGGTTATCAGATGTTCATATGAACATACGGTACTGTGATGTCAAGTCCATATCAAACGTAAGCTGCAACTAAGCAAACTTTGTTCATGAACCGAGGTGGGGGGTGGGGGTTGGAGGGGAAGTGTAAAAGAAGGCTTGATGCAAATTCAGAGAAACAAAGTAAAAACAGCTCAACAAACAACTTCCAGTTTCAAGAATGAATCCAAGGTTAATTGTCAATCAAGTTAATGTGTGGGCAGAATAGGAAAGAAAATTTTAACTGACAATTTTGCAGAATATAGAATCTCATTAGACATCTCAGGTGGCTTAAAGGCTGTGGTTAAAAACCTTGTTAAGAAGTAGATTTTACTCAGTTGAGCCTTGCATAGTACTTTTAAATCTGTTGGTATTTAGACAGCAGTAAGAACTTAACTTTGGTGCAGCAAGTCTGTGCAAGGTTTCAGTATACAGTGTTTAATATAGGAAGGACATTTTTATCATTAGAGAGTATCTCCAGGGCTGACACTTTTTTTCCTAGCACATATTCTAGCACTCAGTTCTGCTACGCTACTGCAGTAATACAAGTAAATTAATGCTTTTGTTACTGACTTCAACAGCGATTTGGTAACAAAATACTGCTAAGAGGTAATATTAGTAAGAGTGATGTGCAAACGCACATTAAAAGCTGCTGCTTGTTATAGCAGAATACAAAAGTGGCAGATAGAGAATTGATTGTAGTCACAATTCTATTTCCAGCAATTGTTCCTCACTAAAGAGCTGCAAGGTTTTCTGTTTCTTTAACAGAAGATTAATGGAGGAACCAAAGACTTACCCAGCTATAAGAGATGCTGAGGTTGAGCACTGGTCTGTGTGGTTGTGTTTAGACCCTAAAGGTTTTCACAAGTTAAAGCAGTGGAATGCTGGTGGCAATTTTATGCAGAAGGAGGTTTTGGTCCCTTACCAGCATTTCCATCAAGCATGAATTGTGGACCAAAATCCAGTCATCACTGCACAAACAGCAGCTAGAATCAAACATGAGGTATTTTCTCATTTTTTTGCCAAACCACTGGAATAAATGGAAGATCGGTGTCTTATTTTAAGTTGCTTTTTTTAATCCCTCATTTTGTTAATTTTAATCAGTTTTGTAGCAAAAGTTAATTTATTTAAGCTCTTCTTCAGCATTTGAACCATGCTTTAGGAATTCCTATGAAAACATTAGCTAGTTGAAATGATTAAAATACTGGGTTTGCATAAAATCTGCATATACTTTAATAAAGCTTTGTACTTACATGATCACACACAGGGGCACACATTTGCCAGTAATGTACTCTATGACCACATTCCTAGTTGGTTGCACAAAAGAATGCAGCAGATTGCAGCAAGGCATTTCTTGAATACATCCAGCCCTTTTTGAAACCAGTTTTTCTTTTCTGAAATATTGGGTTTTTGTAAATATGACCATGTCAGGCAGTGATGTGCTGTAGCATGGAGTGCTTTCTTGATTAAAAATAACCCATACTTTTCTTTTTGTTAGAGACTCTTTTTCTGGTTGGATTACAGACAGAAAGGCTGACACTCATTATTAAAAGAGGCATTAAAAACTTTAAATGCAAATAAGTTGATGTTCTAAGATCTTCCACATAAACCAACAGAAGACTAGGAAGCAGCATCATTCTCCTGGGTGTTCTTCCATAGAGGACACTTCTGCTCCCTTACCATTTAACTGAAACATAGCAGAAGGAACCTTGTACTGCTATAACTTCTAGCTATAAATGGTGGAAATACCCAGAAACTGCTACTCAACTACTCTCCTTTATTGTAATTTTCTTGGGGAAGAGGGAGACTTGTTCTATTTGACAATTTAAATTAGGCTACTAATTGTCTTCATTTTAGTATTATAATGGTTGTTAATTCAGGATGAAGTTGTTAAAGCAGGTCAGGTAATCAGAACAGAATTTCAATTCCTACAGGGTAACACCTCCCTGCCCACCTCTGAAGTGCTATGATGGCAGCTCTTGTTAAAGCTTTGCATGTGTGTACCGTTTCCTTATTGACACTGTACCTCATAGTTCCGTATTTTGGGCTCTTATTTTAGTTCTTCACGTTTCTCTCTCTTATACAACACTGTTAGCAGAATATCCTAAGTGAAGAAAGGCAGTGGTTTGGTCAGTACCTTGTTCCTCAAAGGCTGTATTTCTGCTGAATAAAATTAGGAAATAAGTAAAGATATGGTTTGGACAGATCACAGAATGTATTATGAGGCTTGTACTGGAACAGTACACTAGTGAAGATTGGGTTAGAAAAGAACAGATAGGATAAAAGTCAAAAGAGTTTTGTTAGATTGTACTGGGAAGCTAGCATAACATCTATCCTCTGTACCATGTTCTAAGACTTTAAAGTCCATTTCTTTAATTAAAATAAGCTCAGGTAACAATGTAATTCAGTGTCTGTTTTAAGGACTTGTCCTCTTCGAGCAAACGGGAATTTGGTACTTCCCATATAATAGAAGGACAAGTCATGTCATCTGGATTTTCCATCTCCATTGTCAATTCAAAAGGACTAATTAGTTGTTTGTCAGTAATACTTGAATTCAGGATGCTAGACAGTATTTAAAAGGAGGAGGTGGGGGGAAGCAAAGCAGACATGTCCTTTTCCCGTTTAAATTGTCAGGACAAGCAGATGCACAGCAGCCTTTAACTCACATTTAACCAAGTTATGTAATATTCAGACTACCTATCTGGCAGTTTTGCAAGTTGGCCTGAAAATTAATTTTCTAATCACAAATTTACCTGTAGTTTAGAGGACAAGGAATTGAGATACTGAGGTAATGTCAGCCTCACTCCAAAGGAGCTTTAGTACAGTAATGCTGGAGGGGAAAAGACTGAAAGATGAATACAGTAATCTTCTTTCAGAAACTAGCAATTCTTAAGCATTCATCTTGTACAAATCCAACCACAGGCATCCAAGGAAAAAGCCAAATTCAAGGATGCCCAAGAATTACCAGCCTCTGGAAGTCCTCTCAAAAAGATGTTGCCTTTGTATTAGTCTCAAACCACCGGTTAAACCTTATGTTTAGAATGAAAATTATAGCAATGGTAGAGGTTAACAGGGCTGCAGAAGATTGAAAATCCAGGGGTTGGTCTGTAGCTCTAGGGAATATATGAATTCCTGTTCTGTATTTTTTGCATGTTGGTTTGGTGGTGGTAGTGGTGTGTATGCCCAATGGTGAAACTAAATGCATGAGCCCCTTGCTTGATGCCCCACATAAAGCCAGATACTGGGGAGGTTGCACCCAACTTTTGTTGTTGCTTCCTAATGTCTTGCTGTTTGACATAGGACATCAACATCGCAGGAGATTGGATGTCACCAGCTTGCTGCCCACTGTTAACATTCAGTTCTAATCACACAACTGACAAAGCTGTCCAGTCTCCTTCGAATGCAATGTCTCAGCTGTCCTTTGCACCTTACTAAGATTCACAGCATTTATGGTCAATGGTGTGGTAAGAGCTCACAAAGGCACACACACTTTTGTCACATTGGGTTATAGAAAGTTAATTGTGGTGTAGCCACAGCTGAGCACATGCTCTGAGAACTCAAGCCTCAGGGCTGAAATGTTGCCATTCAAGTTACCAAGTCACACTTGTGACTCATTGTCTTTAGGTAGATGCATGCATTCTTGGCCTAGTGCATACAAGTTACCGGGAGCTGGGAAGTTGTACAAATTTAGAGCACCATTTGAAGTACTACAGAAGTTACTGATTTCTGTATGCCAGCATGCTCTTTAAACTGCATAAGGAAATCAGTACTTGATATCATGCTGAAGAAAGCATGCAACCAAATTCTTTAAACAGTTACCCCTTGAAAAAGTTACTGGTTAAACTGTGTCAGTGTGAGCCTTTTACTTTACTATGACCTTAGCAATGGCTTTGTTCCTGTTATATCTAACTAATGTCTTGCATTTTTCTCTTTCCACCTCCTTTTGATGCAACCTGGAAGAAATGTCAAAAAACGAAGGTTCGATCCAACTCAACAAGGCCCTATCTGAAGAAATGCCATTCAAAAAGCTGCTTCTTGCACTACTGGATTTTGGGTATGATGTCTTTGCTGTAGCTACACAGGAACTAAATCAGTACGGAAGAACATGAGAACAGTAACCATAAACACAAAGTTGGGATGTTGGGATATGAGTTGGTAGAACATTGTCCTCTTTGGAGATAAGTTGGAAATACTTCCTCTATTCACCTTCCTCCTGTTAACATTAACTGACAAGTGGTACAAGCAAACTGCTTCAAAAATCAGGTGTTTTTTTCCTTTTCTCAAATTACGAAGGAGACACACAGACCAAGTGCAATAAGAGAACTGTTCCAAAATAATGGAATTGCAAAAGATTCTTTCCCAGCCTGCTGGCACTCTAACTTCACTTGAGTTCGCATGACTTCCTTTTTCTTATCAAACTCCAGTGGCATGAGGAGCTAATTTTGAAAGGGTAACCTGCATGGCTCACATACAAACAACCAAGTTAGCAAGCTGACCCCAAGCAGAATGTGCAGCCCGATAAATACAAACCACTGGGAAGCCATTGCCAGGCTTCAATAGCTTTTCCAGCCAAGCAGTGCATTCTGCTGCTGGTCTTAAGGGTTCCCTGCACCTTGAGCTCACTGTCTACTTTGGACAGGAGCCTGTTGGGTATGGAAGCTACTAAATGATGGATGGAATTCTTCCAAGAAGGAAAAAGTGTAAATATGGAAATAAGATTTTGATGCATCATTTTCACAGATTATATATAAATATATATATATGAGAGAAAAGAATTTCCATATAAAAAGGTTCTATTCTTTATGTAAATCTATTTTTGATGTTGGGTTTGGTTTTGGGTTTTTTTTCCTCCCCATTTTTTCTGTAGCATGTTGTACAGCAGATGTTCTGGGCTTGCTCAAAAAAGGCAGATAACAGCATGCAGATGCAGGGAGTTCTGACACCAAACAGATGTGATCTAAAGTTTGTATGCTTGAAACCAAAAATAATTAAAATGTATAAATGCATATCTATGTATTGACTATAAGTCTGAATTACTTTTTTTGGCTGTTATACAGACTTTTCCATTATATAAGTAACACACTCTCAAACAAATCACAGAAGTGCCAAGCTCTTTTTTTTTTTTTTTTTAAGAAAAGCTACTTTTTTTTCCTGCCTAGATTCTGTAAAATAAAAACTTAAATAAGCCTTAAAGTACTCAAAAGAAGTTAAAGCTTGGAATGAGTTATTCTTGCCTTGCCTTCTACCCTTCCATTTGAAGCAGCTTGCAACGGTGATTGACTGACCTTTTTTAACTCACTCCCTGTATCTCTTTGATGCATGTCACTTTTCAAAGTTTAATGTAAGATTAGTACTTTGGCCCTTGGCTACTGGTAGCCAGTTACCATCACAACATGTGCAAAATCCCAGGTAATTTCAGGTGTGTTGTCATTACTTTTAGAGACACCTTCTGTACAAACACAGATTTTTAGACAGCAGTCCTGGGCAGCAGTCCTGTGTCCCTAGGAACCAGGCTCACCTGGCTACAACTGCCTTGAGAAAGGTTTGTGAAGAGATCTAGTTTAGGGCTCCCTTAAAGTACAGAGCTGAACAGTCTAGCTCATCCTTTTAATCTTGACTTAAATCATTTGGTAAGTGAAATAACTGAAAATTTAATTGCTGTGTCTGCTGATAATTAATCAGAATTAAAGACTTTTGTAATTCTGCATCTAATTTAAAAGTTGTAGCTTAGTAACAACAAAAGCCCAGTTACACTACTTCTGGCATCTTTGTTCAGAGGACATCCATTTCCCAAGTTAGCTTTAAAAGCCAAAACATAATGCTGCAGACATTTTCCTGTGAGTTATAAAACCTGATTTCAGTTATTTTTCTTATTATGATAATGTTCAATTCCATAGTCTCAATGTATTGGTTTTGATTCATAGTTATTAAATATTTTCAATCAGCTTTAACATAATCACATTTACACTTACTACATTATAAGTTAAAGGTGCTGCACACAGGTAGTTGACATTAATAGAAATTATAAACCTTATTCTAAAAGTTTTCTGCTTGGCTTTAATCAGAATCAAATAGTGACATTTCTCTATTGACAAACCAAAAATACTTGCAACTCTATTACGGTTCTCTAAAAGTGCTTTGATTGGGAACACAATGTCTAACTTTTTTCAGGTTCTGCTTCCAAAGCAGGCATAACCCACAACAGAAACACCAGTGGTATCAAAAATTACAATAAGTCAACTGGATATACATGAATTACCTGTGTAATAAACCTTGGAGAAGCATTTCACAAACAACATTGTTAGTGTGTGATGTGATGTTTTAAATCAGACCACAGTGGTCCCCAGCTACTATGTATATATGTTCAGTGCTGGAGTAACATTTTGATTTACACCAGCAGTTTCATAGCAATTAGGATTTCTTGACTGACTGAATGCTCCAGTCCTCAGCCACTGTGTGTATGGGAAGAACACACTTTCTGCCCTGTGTGTACATGACACAAGTGACAACACAGCCCAAAGCTGGCATAGGCTGAGGTGCTGGTAGACAGTTAAAAGACTGGATTTGTGATAGGTGTTGATTTTGTACATCCCCCTCACTGTGCTTTGGGAAGTGCATATCCATTTAGCAGTAACTTGTTCGTTGCAAAGCGTCACCAAAAGAAGACCAGGTTGATTCTGCCTCCATTTCATCCACTCTACTTTTGCTCCATTTTTTACCTATTCAGCTGGACAAGAAACTGTGGTAACTGTGTAGCTCATTCCAGTCTGCTGCATGATCTCATTGATTTGATCTGATACTCCTAAAAGAGAAGTCTGCAAGGCAAATTTACAGCTGTACAGGTGCATGTTCAAGAAACAGATCACTTAAGGCTGGAGTCTAACCAATTTTTCTTTACTATGCAAAGATGGGTATTGCACAAACAGATGAGACAAATGTCTAAGGAAATGCCATAGAATACTTGAAGTTATGTTTTAAGCCTAATCAGTCATGTTTTATATTCTTTACTGCTTCCACTGTTACTCTTCCTTTTAAAAATGATTTGTAATTATTTTTTAAAGTGCACAACTTGATGTTGTTATAAATCAAGTTTTTGTTTGAAGTTAATACTCATTCATATCCTGTTGGCTGCTAATGAATGGAAATTCAATAGTTCTGCATCTTAGCAAGATGAGTATTAAAAATGTCATGAACATGGAATGGAGTAGTTTTTAATTTTCAACTCTTTTGCTTATTTATTCTCTCAGTTTAATTTAATTTCTGTGTTCAAGGAATCATCACGTTTGTAGTAGTGGAAATTGAATGGAGTTTTCTTTTATGAAAGATCTCAAACTGTGTCAAATCTCACAGTGAGGCTCTGTCTGTGGGAGGACACTGCACGCAGCCTTTCTGCCGTGCATGGAACCAGCGCCTCGGCACCCAGGATGGGCCCAGCCTGCTTCAAGTCCCAGCTGCTGGCTACACTGAGTTCAGTGAGATCTGGAGGCTTTTCTTAGTTGAGGGTAGCCTTCCTTTTTCAGCTCAAAAATCTGAATCATATAATTACAAGAAGTCCAAATATAAGGCCCTTGAAGTATTCTTTAAATGATTACATCATAACAACCAGATACTATGGCCATCACTTTAATGGAATACTGAATGAAACTCCATTTCCCTTTTATTTTTTTGCCAGAATAACTCTAGTGAAGCCAGCCTGGGAAAATTAAATGCATGCATGTCACAGTTACCAGATAACTACTGATATTGTTTTGCTTTCTCCAGCTCCAGTCAGGGAAACAAAATACACTTTTGTGTTAGTGTCTCCCATGGTTGTGTATGAAAGGATGTTTCTCATTTAGAACAATAGACTGAGGGAACACTCTCAATAATGGATCCACTATTATCCACTTCTATTTCCTGTCATTTGAATATAGGATTTTATCTATAACCTCAATAAAAACATGCAACATTTTGGCTATAATTAGAATAGACAGTCATTCCTTAAAATAGAAGTTAAGGCTTTTGCAGCATATGAATAGAAAAGCAATATACAGATACATACCTGCTTTTGATTTTACAAGAAAAAATTCTTAGAACCCTTTTTGAAAGCTCCCTCAATTCCAGCACAAAACACTGAAGAGCGATCTTGCTGGGGCACTTACTATTGTGAACAAAACCAACACAACGCCAAGCCACGTTGTACAAACCCAAAACTGCCTCTTTGCTTCTAAATGCACTTCCTATAGATTCCTACCTCCAGGAGCTGAAAAGTTAATTTAACATGAATCATCCATCACTAATATCATAGAAACTGTTTAAGTGCCCAAAAAAAGCTTAAATTAAAACAAAAGTGACTAAGAATTTTAGTAGTAGAGATGCTCAAACCAGTACAATTGAAAGCAAAAGGTGACAAAAGACTTTTAACTTAAAATGACACACACTATAATTCAGTTCAGTGATTTATTGTTCACAACTCAGCAAGCACATTGTTGTAGGTTTGTGGAATAAGTTATTTAGTGGGAACAGGTAACACAAGAGGGGACACAACCCCTAGACACAAGGGGTCCACATCAAACCAGCATCAGCAGCCACAATGTGTTATTTCTGAACAACCCCAAACTACCAAGAGCAGCATAATTATGAATGCTCCAAGTTGTAGAAAACCCATAATCAAATGTCAATTAACTTTTTCTTATTAAAATTTTGTTCTAAAAAATCTTGGGATAAGTCTTGGGATAGCCCTCATCTTTACCACTAACACTGTAACTAGCATGCTTTAGTGTGGCACTTTCTGAGCCAGTATAAGAACTTCCCCTATCAAAGCTGGAAGCTCAAAGCATGGAAGAACTTAACACACATTTTACATGGTCCAAGTCCAGTTGTCAGACTTGATAAGCACAACACTCCACCGCTGTATATCATATGTTATAAATACAACATATATTACATCATACATTCATAGATTTCCTCAGCCATCAGTCCAGCTACTGAAGGCTGTGATTTTGCTTTGGAGTATGAAGCAATGTTTGCATCTGCACTACACAGAGAAGTTGAGAGGAAGACTAGTTATTGCAGCTGTATTTTAACCGGTGACAAAGGCATGAGCATAACACACTCCTTACATTACACACCAGTAACATGCTGTGGGTTATAACAGTTTTGCCTCTTGTGCAGAAAAAAAGTTCCCCCACTCATAACATGTGCTCCTTCACTGCAGTCTCAGCCGGACACTGTGCAGCCAAAAAACACCACAGGCAAACTAATTTTGATTTGTTTCTTATCTCCAGCTAAGATGGTGGTCAGTTTATTCTCATGAATGAAACATGTCTAAATATCTCAAACCTAGTGCTATTTTCATAAGCCTTAAGAAAAATTTTAAATGATAACTTCATGACAGCTGTGCTAAACCTAATTCCATATAAATTGCAGGAAGCCTATACTAACAACTGACAGCTCCCAGTCTGCCCACTTGACTTCTTTGAAAGTGTTTTGTGCATAATGGAAACAAGAAACAATATCCTTATGCATGTTGCCCACACTTTACATCCAAGATACAAATTTACAACTTGCCTTGAAATAGAATAAGCATGGACCTTATTAATTCAGTACAATTTTTCATAGATTGGGTCTTTGGACTGTTGAGGTTTTAACTATCTACCCGCTCTTAAGAGGGGATTTCTCAACACACATCACTCAGGGTGCTGTGAATTCACAGCACAGTGGAACACTCCTAATCAGTACATAAAAGCTTTACTGTTCCAAGAAAGGAGAATTTAGTATTGCAGAAAACTGAACGGATCTATCCCTAGCGTCTAATCCAGGTGATAGGGCACCTGGGTGCCTTTTGGAACTTCAGCACAACAACAAACAAAAAAAAGCACAGTACTTGTAACAGCAGAGTTATTTGCTTAGAGAAACAACCCCTCCTTCTCCCCTCCCAGCTGGCTACTGACCTGCAGACTAGCCAAGATAGAAGTTTATACACCCGAGGGTTAAAGAAGAAAGTGGCACCACCAGCACCAACTGATATTCCTGTGAGCCTGCAGGTTTGACAAGGTCCTAAGGACCTTTGGGTGGGAGTTGTGCTGAATGGCACCTTATGCTGTCAAGCTGAAGGAAGTGCCCAGACCCTACAGGCACAACACACCACTATTTTCCACTGGTCAGTGGTCCGAGCTGCGTGGCCACAGTGTTGGGGACACCAAGAGCTCCACCTGTCTATAGCAAAGCTTGACTTTGTGTGACTGCACTAAGATGCTTCTACTCCTCTCATCAGTTATGTAAACAGAGATGTTTATCTCCCTAACAAGGACCTCTTCCCAAAACATGATTTATAGCAGTCTGGTTTGCTCCAAAACACACCAATAATTGTGTAATTAGAGAATAAACATACAGAATTTGCAGTAGCAATGCTCATGGTTTTGTTAAACAGTCTCAATCTGTTCTTTCAAAGAGAAGGCTCAAGTTACTTTTAAGTACAAGCACCACAGTCTAAATGTCTATACTCCATTCATATATTTATGTTGGGATTTGATATATTCTGACCATTTCCTCCCCAGACCTTTTCCCTTGTCAACATGCCTCGTTCTGAGGGTGGCACAACAATGAAATCAGATGGAGGCAAAGTGCACAAGCAAGCCTATTTCCTTTGCAGTCAGTCACTTCTCCCCTATTTCCTTTCAGGCACATCTGAACTCTGTAATGCTATTTCAAGACTTGCTCCATTATGAAGTTACTTTTACAGATATTGTTAACAATAACATAGTTTACAGACAATAAATGCTTGACCAGGATTTCTGTGCAATGAAAAAGCAGTTCCAAGAAATGCAACAATTTTAGTGCCCTCCAACATTCACTGAAAAGCTTCAGGAAATTAAAGATTTTAAGTTCTGCTTTGTGTAATAAGGAGATCTTGAACACAAGACTGAAAATTGCCTCATTTGCAGAAAGAAAGAAAGAAACAATTCCATTACATTAGAGACTCCTGTGTGCTGTTGGATCAGAGGGCTAAGCAGGTAGGTAAAAGATTCAGGTCCATTACATTTTTGCTTCAGTTTTCCTTCCTCTGATTTGGCTGGGTATTTTTCACTTCAAACACAAGATCTCTAGGACAGGGCCTCAAAGGTGACCTTTAGCACCTAGGCCAGGGATCCCTGGGTTTAGGCAGAGCTGGTTGGCTGATAAGTTTGAGACAACCCCCCTCCCCAGGTATTCAAAAGAACTATAATCTTCATTAAATATGCTTTTTTTTTTTTAGCTGTGCCTAATCAGTAAAATGACAGGAAATAAAGGACCTTGTTGAATCAAACTATAGTATTTTCAGAAATTCCAAATTAAACTCACTACATAGAAATCCACTCTAGTATCACCTTTGTCACATCCCCTTTGAGAATAGGTTTCAAAGGGTACTTTTGTGAAATAAAAATGGGAGTTTCAAAGGCTGAGTGGTCTGACCTGATAAAAATAAATAAAATATATACTCAACTTTTTAAGAATACCCCTAAATGTTCTATCTGCCTCTATCATATGGTTCCTTACTGATAATGTATGTGTTTTGTCTCATCTAAGTATTCTAAATGACAGAACTTGTACGTCACTCAGAAAAATCACTCAAGAAGGTAGATTTCTCAGCCAATAAATTATTCATGACAGATCTGGCATATTAAAAAAAAACCAACTTTCTCCTCTGACAACAGTAGTGTACTTATAAGGCTTCACATCTGTCTTTTGAAGAGTTGCAAGTACTTTATAAGTGCCAAAGAACCCAGCAGGAACTAGTAGCAGAACACAGAGCAAAGCAGATGGTCCAGCAAACAGTCTGAGAATGAGCAGGCAACCAAGGAGAGACAAAGATCCCACAACTCCCTTTCACACAAAACAGAGTATATATCCTCATTACAGAATCTCCTGTTACCTATTTCTTGGCCCCAAATAATTTGCTATCCCTCTCCAATTTCTTCTTGAAGACTATTTTCCCAATCAGCTTTGAGTGGGAATGTGCAGGCTCCCAGCATGGGGGCATGGCTGCCAGAGGAGTGTCTGTGCTGTAGGGCGAGTGTGACAGTGGTAGGGCTGCCACCCCTCCTTGGCAGCCAACTGACTGCCCTGAGGGAAGTGTGCTCAAACACCTTTTTGTCCCAAGAGCTGCAGGAAAGAAACGGCCTCAGAGTAAGAAAAGGTAGGAGACTCCACACTGCAATCCTGATCAGCTTCAGGAAAGAATGTGCTGTCAGAGATTTGGCTGTAACTCTGAGAGAAACTGATCCCATTGCTTTCTTAGACTTTAGTGGCAGTTTTATGAAAACATTTGTCACTGAACTGCTCATCTAACTGGGACATCCCCAGGGTGACTCCCTTTTGCCTGGAGTGCTGAAGGTGAGAAGGGTTTCTCCATTGTCTGTGGGAACGTGAGGAAGCAGGAGGGCTGAGTCAAGAAGAACCAATGACTATTCTGGAACGTGCTGATATCAGTCCAGCACCCAAATGGAAACAAATTCCTTAATTCAAAAACCAATAGTTGTCTGGCTATAAATATCCAGAATACCATTAAAATGAACCCAAAAAAGCTCTCTAACTGAATGGCTAATGTGAGAGAACTTGCCCAAAAGATACGAACAATTAACGTTTAATGTATTATACTATCAGTTTTGGGTTTTTTCTTATTTTCTTGGAATGTTTTAGTCTAGAGAGAAATGTGGTGACATCCTTTACAGAGGTCATTTGCATTTATAGTGTTACCTATCACCAGATTATGTTTTCAAAAATATATGTTAATTTTTTAACCAACATTGCTTAGCTTGTAAAAATAGCTGCTCCACACATCTTTTCAAAGGCTGTGTTAAATACATTTGCCAGGAGAAGTGTCACCTCTTCCACAAATTAATTTAAATAAGTGGCTTCAACAATGAAACCAGTCACACTTCTGACATGTCACCTAAATTTGCTCTTGGGGAAATACTCCAAATATGGCTCTGAAGACAGAACTGCTCACATACAACAGCTGGTAAGCATAGAGAGAGAGACACACATTATTAAAGAAAACCAAATCTATTCTAATGGGGAGCTGCAGTTCCTCAAAGCTTCTAGCAGAAGGCCACTTCTCAACATGGGCCAGAGACATGCCACAGTGTCCACAGGACTCCAGCTTCTGGCACAGAAATACCCTGGTCTCCTGCCTGTCCCATGTTTTGTCTGCCAGTTCCATGGAAATGTTCCAGGTCATCAGCAATAGTGTACAGCACCAAAGAATTGTATGTTTAAGTAACTACATCTTTCCACTGGTTGGAACTGCTTAAGTGTTGCATCACACCCAGTGACTTTCCTTGCTGGCCATTTCAACAGAGAATAGACCTAGAGGGTTGTGTGGGGTCATCAAACATTTCAGGAGTAGAGATTCAATCCACCAAATAAAAAACAAAACAACACATCAAAAGTTTAAAAGAACATGTTTAGATACTCCAAGCTCTCTACATATAATTTTAAAAACGAGTATAGAGCTGAAGACTTTAGATCAAGTATTTAATTTAATTTCCAAGAAGCTTTTAGGTATGTTTGTCAGGGAGCCAATTTTAATGACACTTTAATCTTCTGCTTAAAAAGAGAATTGGAAAAGTTAAAAATAGGAGTAAGATTCCACACTCTGTTTTTATGGATTTTGAAGAAAAATCATGCCTCTGCCAGGTACCATGAATTTAAAGCTAACAGATCTCTGGGTTTCCTCCACTCTGAGAATCACAAGTTTTGCCTTTGCTGTCACTTAGCTAAATTTCACACAAGGCTGGAATAATTTGGAACCCAAATCAGCAAAACACAAACTTTCAGCTAAGAATATGTCTGTAAAGCATTTTTTTTCAGTAAGCCTAAAAACAGGTGTCTTTCATCATGTGAGACATTTTGAAAAGCTTAATACTGCATTCAGGTGTGGCTGCTTATGGAAGTAACAGGCAAGCTGTGCATCCCATCACATTGCTGTCTCTCAGTCTCAGTGCTGAATCCCTCTTTTTTTGTGTGTGTGTAAATTCTTACTTAGCTCAAGCAACCATAAGCCACTGCCTATTAACTTAAATGTTAATTTTAAACCACATCAGAAAGTTTGCTGGGAGCAAATGCAGGAAGGAAGCAACTGTGTGTATAGTTATTGACACCTTTGCTCTATTCAAAATGCAAATATCAGTGAAATGACTTCCTACTTTTCTTACTTATCCCTTATTCCTTTATTCTGGAATTCCTTTATTATTATTTTATTTTTATATTTTCTTCAGGTAGAAATAGCATCCTTTCTGTAGTGTTACGTGATCTGAAACCTCTGTCTCATCTATGAGTAAACAATCAACTTTTCTTGATAAAAATATCCTTCTGCAAATGGTTCTGGATAAGACCTACAGCTCATGTGTATTAAATTCATAAGAGATGGAGACCCATAGAAGATATGAACACTGGTTGCCAGGGGAATATATCATGTGCTGCAAAGAAAGATTATTGATAGCTTAAGAAGGGCACAGAAAGCTTTACTGAAGGAGTGTGTGGAACTGAATCCAGTCCTGGTACATTTCTTCTCCACTAGGAGGCTGAGGTGATCAACCTAATTATCAAAAACCTCTTTCCTAGAAATAGGATATAAGTGCTCTGGTTCAGAGGGAGCAGAGTGTAGTAGGCTCAGGAAGTATTTGTGGAGCCTATTTTATCTGTAGCAGTATTTCCCTTGAGCAGCAACTCTCATGTCTGTGAGAGCCCCAGGTTCAATACCCTTGGGTCTGCCAGGATTCGGAGTGGAATGAAACCAATGTTGTTCTTGATTAGAAACCAGATAAAGCGCAACCCAGAAGAGACTCAAACTCACTTCTTAACAATGAATCCACAAAGGTTGCAGGTTGACAGAAATTTATCAACTCACAAGAAACATGTTATCATCTCCTCTCCATTTGGCTCTACCTTTAACAGCATGGGGCACAGTCCTTAGAGCTCCACACCACAGACACAGAACCAGCAGCAAAAAACACTTCTATGGCATTTTAATCTTGCTCTGCTCTGGCCCCTGCAGCTGGGCCAGCCACAATCACAAGCAGCCCCAGAGCCTCCAGGTTCCATCACAACACCCAAGTTTTACCTGCACACTTTCCTTCTCTCCTTTGCCTGCTTCAACCCCCAAATGCAGAGGGCAAGGAGAAGCACACTGGCTACTCACTTGCCAAGGGGGCTGCAGATTGCAGATGGGTCCAGAATGGGGTACAGAGCAGACTTTAAAAAGAAACAAATTAAACCAAAAGCTGATCCTTCAGGATCATTTCAGCCCAGGAGAAGGAAGTCTATTGGAATAGCCTGTATTCAATAGAACAGAGAAGAAATATTGGAGATCCTACATATGAGAGGTTACCCCCACCACATTGCAAGGGCCCCTTGAAAGGTATTACACTCTTTAGTTCATCCTGAAGTCCGTTTCAGCAGTTAGTGACCACTATTCCTGCCATTCCTAAACTCATACTTCAAGCCAAATAAATGGAAGATTTACAAGTTGGCCAAACTCCTACAGTATAGCTATTTGCAAGAGTTCTTGTCAGTGTTCTCTCATCCCCAGAAAGTTCCTTGTGCTTTTGTTAAGCAGTAGCCTACACAAAATACACTTTCACAGGGATGCTTATTGAGGAGATAAAGCATCAGAAGAAAAGCAGTGCTTATTGTCATAAGCACATTGCAAGTCAAGTTTCTTCTTGGTTTGGAAAGGAAGTTTCTTCTCCATTTACATGGACTGGATGCACAGAAAGAATGAAAACTATAAAGGTATTGATGAACATCAGAGAAACCAGTATCTCAAGCCAACTTTCCAGCTGAAGAGAACCAGTGTGGCCCCACTGACTTCAACTAAGCTAAGTCCTATGCTACTGAAGCACAGTTGCTTATTGGGGAAGGGATTATGATTTCACTTGAAGTTATAAAAGGGAGCTGCCGGTGAAAGCCTTGGAAAAACAAGTAGTTTGCTGCCCAGCTGGTATGGACTTGTACAGCTGCACTGGCTTCAGGCAGGCATCACGGTGCTACATGATTTGGCCTAAAAACTACAAGAGTGAGGAAAAAATAATGGTCTCACCTGACTATTGCTTCAAATAGCCAGTGTTAAGCAAGTTCTGTCCAACAGTGCTTATCAGCATGGTCACAGAGCCCCAGCACTTTAAGCAGTATGTTTTCTGTACACAAGGGGATCACAGCAGGCACAGTGAGCGCAGGCAGAGCTGCGAGACAGCCTTTTCATCAATACTTTCCTTTCACTTTCCTACTAGCTTAACTCATTTCTCCAATACATAGAGGTTTGTCAGCTGCTACACAGAAGTCACAATCCAGCTGAGAACCTCACAGAAAGGAAATGCAGCAACAGTAGACCACTTTATTGCTCTTGGGAGGAAAAACATAACCAGACCAAACTCTCCCTTGGAGAATGTACAGCCCTCTGAGACAGCTCTTTAGGTAAAGTTATGTAAATTGAGCTGCAGTGAGCAGCTCAGCCTAACTACTTCAACTAATGCCTTTAAGTGGAGCCCATCTGTGGCTCTTCTCTGGGTCCCTGCTTCAACTTCCAGGAGAGGCTGACCTGCAGCATGTGGGCTGAGCACTAGCCAGCAAATAGCTCTAGTCGTGCCACACAGACTCCTGCTCTGGCGTGGAGGGATCTGCAACAGCCAAGCACAAAAAGCAAGATGCCTGAGGTCTGAACCAGCTCTGGACAACATGAGTTCCAAGGGTAGGCTTGCTTTCTACTCTTCCCCTCCTGCCCCCATCGCCGGTGCAGCGCTGATAAGAGAGGGGGCAGGGGGAGGGCCGCAGCTTTTCCACCTCTGTTACTCTTCTACTCCGCTGCGCGCCCCTTCCCCTCGGAGAGAGGCAGCACGGCCACCAGGCTGCCCCGGGAGAGCCGGGGTCCTCAAGCAGAGGACAGGCGGGGTGGAGAAGCGGAGCAGACTTGCAGCAAGGACAGCTCCGCACAGAGAAAGAGGGAGCTCCGGGTGCCGGGGAGCAGCGGCCGGGCCAAGGGGGTGGGGGCTGCTCCCGAGCCCTGACGTAAAAACTAAGAGGGGCTGCCCGCTCCGGCTTCTTAAGGAGCGCGGCGGCGGCAGCGGGCTCGGAGAGTCCTGCCCTGGCCGGAGCGCCGAGGTAAGCGCCGAGAGCCGCGGGCGGAGCGGGACGGGAGCGGAGCGGGGGGCGGGAGCGGCGGCGGAGCCGGGAGCTGGCCGGAGCCTCGGGAGCCGCGCGGGACTGCCCGGGGATGCTGCTCCGGAGCCGGCACCGGCTGCCCCAGCCGCACGGCCGACGGACTATCCGTGAGAGCTCCAAGTTACATGATAATAACAAATTACCTGATTAACTTTTAAATTATTGTAAGGCATTATCCGTGACGGGAAGTGGAGCAGGAGACTAAACTGCGAGGAGAAGCAGGGATGGGGAGAGGGTGGGAAAAGTCAGAATAAGGAAACATAAATAGCACTCACATATGCACAAACTTCAGTGTATGGACAGAAATACCTAAAGATTGGAGGGTGTAGGGGAGGAATTGCATGGAAGCATTCACCACATGCACAGATAAGAGGAGAATGAAGTCTGTCATTTCCTGGGCACGTCCTCCAGCTCTCAACTAACTAAACATACAATCTTGAACCTCGTGGAAGACTAACATCACAGTGCTGCCTGAGTTTGACCAGACCATAAGGACTAGTGGCCTTTGCTCCTGGCCCTTACTAATGCCATGAACATCATACTTTCAAGGGAACTATTTCTCATATAAATGCTCTACCGACTCCCTGCCCAGGGCTGTGCCTTTGTTTCGACAAATCCAGAACCCTTGTCTTTAGCCAGTTTTGAAACTTATAAAGTTTAGAATAGGTGCTGGGAAGCAGAAAATGAAAAGCAACCAGTTCAGTTTTTAACCTGTACAAATTAGATGGGCTCTGTCAGTCACAGAACCATCACTTGAAGGATTTTAGTATTATTTAGTATTATCAGCCTCTTTTAGTATTATTCCTTTTTTGAACACTGTTACTGTTGGGGCTCCCCACCCACTGTCCTAAGTCTGTCTTCTCACCCTCATGGTCATACCTGAGACTGCTAAATTGCTTTGAAAACCAGAAACTTGATAAAGTTAACTTGAAAACATCTCAGTAAATAGATATATGTGCATACTGCATGGCATGTATACATAGGTGTCTGTGCCCAGTGGAAGGGCTCTGATGCACAAACAAGAATCAAGTAGTGACTCACAGGATGTTTTTGGCTTGGTTCTGAGAAAGAAATCAAAGCCTGCCTTGTGGAGTAGGGTACAGAAGAATGAGGTTTCTTGGGAATCTTGGGAGCAGCAGGAGGACATATTACTACTGCCACTGTCATAAGTGACATCCACTAGGCAGAGCAGTGTGGGAAGAGCAAACTGTCCTTCTTTTGTTCCTCAAATGCGATGTTCAGGTCCAGGGCTGTCAAGCCAGTCCTTCTCACAACACCCAAACTCAGATTAAAAAGTGACTGTAAGCAGCTGGGGATTAAAGTCTGAATACCTCAAAAATGTTCCCAGAACCTGACCAGGTAGCCAGACGGGGTGGCCTAGGTAAGAATAACATTGCTAGGACTGAAATCTCTGAAGATCCCTTTAGCTCTACAATGAAATATATTCCACAAAGCAGACTGCTCTTCCCTAGTCTCACACACAGGCTGTGGCTGGACTACTTTTCATGTACAGTCCCTCTGCACATCAATATCTGGTTCTTGGCATTTTTCTTCACACAGCAAAGGAAGACTTCTTCAGGATTAGTCATGGAAGAGACTTTCTGCACAAAAAACAGTTGCTTATCTAGCTCCTTAAGAAGTAGCTTCCCCACCCCCATCAACCAAACTGAAAATGTAGAAGCACGACAGATCAGTACATACATTAAACAGAATTTTGTTCTGAATGCTGATCTCCACAAATGGGAAGTTTTCCATATGTCATGAGCTACACTAAAAACAACCCCCAAACTCATTCAGTATCAAAAATGCTAGAAGCATGTTAGAAAATGCAACAGAATTACATACTAGAAATGAAATCTGATAGAGACAACTGGGCCTTTCTGTCCACAAAAGGTTATCATTCTCAGAAATTCTACCCATCCATTATAGATACTACTTAGTAAATGTTACAGTTTTAACAGTTGATTCTTAGTGATCTGCAATACACATCTGCACTTTTTTTATATACATAAATACATCTCAGCACAGGAAACACATGGACCTGTTAGAATAAGTCCAGAGAAGGGCCAAGAAAATGATGAGGAGGTGAAGCAGCTCTCCTGACAAGACAGGCTGAGAAAGTTGGGGCTGTTCTACCTGGAGGAGAACAGGCTCCAGGGAGACCTTGTTGCAGTCTTCCAGTAGTTAAAGAGGGCCTATAAGAAAGATGGGGACAGGCTTTTTGCAGGGCCTGTTGCAAGAGGACGAAGGGTGATGGTTTCAAACTGAAGAAGGATCAATTTAGATTAAAGAAAAAAATCTTTTACAGTGAGGGTGGTAAGACACTAGAACAGGCTGTTCAGATAGGAGAAGATGTCCTATCCCTGAAAACAGTCAAGGTCATGTTGGGCAGGACTTTGGGCAGCCTGATGTGGTTGAAGATGTCCCTGCCAATGGCAGAAGGGTTGGACTAGAGACCTTTAAAGGTCCCTTGCAACCTGAACTTTTCTATCATTCTATAAGCATGGGTACATGTTGTACAATGCAGCTGCTATGTGATGGCTTTTAGCCATCTTTTCTGCCTTTTAGCACCTAAACCACTCCTAGTCAATGGATGAAACTGAAACCTGCAATAATTAGAACCATTAAAACACATTTTCAACAAAATTTTTCCACCTGCTGTCCACTGATCCTTGTGATTCTGAAGACTATTTTAAAGGGCTCATAAAACTTTGAGAAAAGCAAGACACCTAAAAGCTTAAATTATGTAAAAATGAATGGATTTTTATTGAAAAAGATTAGGGATCTGTAAAACAAAAATGGAAAAAATCTTTCAATATTATGAACTTCCAGATGAGACAGTTCATCATTCAGATCTGAGGATGATTAAACATTTTTACATGTTTCTGCTGCACAGAGCATTGCAAATCCTCTAGTATTTATATACATGCAAAAAGCATACACAAATCTTTAAGGAGCAGAGAAACAATATCTGAGTGCCTTGTATATCATGCAAAGTAACAGGATGTTATTCCTGCATCTAAGAGTGAGACTTTTCCAGCTTCTCTTGGTTTTCTTATATTTCAGTGACACAATGCATCTTGGAAGCAGAGGAAGAATCCACTTCCCCATGAGACTCACCTGCTCTCTCCTGCTCATGGCAGTGTTCTGTGTGACACCTTTCCTCTGCCACAGTCAAATGGATCCACTGGCTCTTGGGCGGGCAGACCCCCAGTGCTGGGAATCCTCCTCTGCTGTTTTACTAGAGATGAGGAAGCCTCGCATTTCTGACTCTGTCAGTGGCTTTTGGGACTTCATGATATTTCTGAAATCCTCAGAGAACCTGAAACATGGAGCTTTGTTCTGGGACCTAGCACAGCTCTTCTGGGATATCTATGTGGACTGTGTGCTCTCCAGAACCCATGGCCTGGGGAGAAGGCAGCTGGCAGAAGCTGAGCAGAAGACAGCTACAATACATTCTCAGTTCACAGGGAAAAACCAAGGTCACTACTCCTTTAATATGCATCTAATTGGCAATAATTAGACTCTAGTGGGAAAGAAAAGAGATTGAGGCCTATTGTTCTATGTGGTAATAATACAGAAACAGAGGACAGTGCTGTGCAAAAACACCCTAACTCTTCCCTGTGAAGTGCAGAGCTGTGCTTATGTTCAATGTGATCTCAGTAAAATTTGACATCCAAACAACCTGAACTCTAACAGCAGCCTTTAAGTTTCTTATTGATAGGGCAGGAAAAGCAGCAGAAAGTGGAATACAGGAGGGTTAAAAAAAAGAAGGCAGCTCAGCAGCTGAATCACAGAATCACTATGTTGAAAGAGACCTTCAAGACCAAGTCCAACCCAGCCCTAGCACCTCAATTGGGCCATGGCACCAAGTGCCACCTCCAGTCTTTTCTTAGACACATCCAGAGATGATAACTCCACCATCTCCTCAGGCAAACCACTCCAATGCTTCATCACCCTTTCTGTAAAAAACTTTTTCCTAACATCCAACAATATATACCAATATATTCTTCCACACCAGCATTTTTACCACAGTTTTGCTATGAACAGGCTAGTTCTGAACTCCACATTCTGAGAGGAATGCAATGCACTGTACTCTTGGGGAGAGTGTCAGACTTTTGGCAGAAGGCTAAGGGTATGTCTACTTGCCATCTAGCAGTCAGCCACTAGCTAGCTTCCATTTCCATACTGGTAACTTTACCCAACATACTATGGAAACAGATCTAGGACTTAGATGCATGCAGGCTTTCAGACACAACTACAGCTCCAGGAACAACACCACTACCTGTGATACTAAATGCTGCAATTCCTGGTCTCCAGGTTCCCAGACCCCTCCATATACACGTCAATTACCATCCTCATTCTCAAAAGGAAGATAACAGTGTAGCTTTTCCTAAATCTCACTCCCAAGGCTTCAGTTCTGATTTCGCTACCAACAGATATATCCTTGCCTGGAGAATATCCACTTTCAGGTGCTATAATTTGATGGAGAGGTAGAAGTGCTGTTGCCATCACCAGCAGTGTAGAGCATGGGCCCACAGTGAGAAGGTGGAACTGCCTTTACACTGCAATGGATTGAGACTCTTATCTCCACTTCCTTGAGCAGTGTCTTATTTTTAAGATGATTGGGGGAATGTTCACAGAATAGCAAAGAGTCCCTCTGAGCAAGTACCCATTAGAGTGTGTCTAAAAAATGGACTAAAACTCAGGACTCTCACACCCCAAGGACAATATATCACTGGACCATCCCGCTCTTGCCCACCTAAAACATTTTTGAGTATTGAAAGCTAGAATCTAGGATAGGAAGGACTGAGAGGTCCTTACCCTATTACCTACAGGCGATATCCTGAACTTTGAGGTAGGAGTTGAGTTTGAATCGACCCCCTCAGACTGAAAAACTCTCACACACACAGGGTAAATTTCTAAACTATGATGGTCAAACAACCACTACCTGCATTTTAAAAGTAAGAACAGGATCCTATCCTGCTCTGCAAAGAACTTGAGTATTAATGGGATCTTTACTGTGTTGGCATGCAGCACAGAACCATTTCTAGTTTCCAAGTGGTCTTAGGCATCACACAGACAACAAGTTGCTCAATCCTTACCAGACTGACACACTTCTGGGTGCAAACAGAATGCAGCTTTAAACACACAAGACAGTACTATTGTCTAAAATTGAGATAACCCACCAGGTTAAAGCACCAGATTAACTTTTGTTTGGGATTTCAGCTTTGAATATCACTGTCTAAACTCCCCCTTAGCCTTTTGTTTATGCCTGGCTCTACATATCTATATTACACTGTGATTTTCCTAAACAAAGAGCTTTTGTTCCAGTCAAGATTAAAGAGTCTGATGTATTCTGAAGTATCAAATTAAGGGTCTTATGATAAATTCTGACTACTCTTTACTCTTATACAAAGAGATTTTAAGTACCAAGTAGTCACAACCTCTTTGTTTTTGTGATTTGTAATCAGTTAATCTGGTTTCTCTGTACAACTGATAAGCAACAGTCTGTAGCTGGCACCTTACAGCAGTGACAGCCTAATTCATTTATTTTTTTTTTGGAAGAACTATCTAACTTCTCATCCAAGTCCCACAGTTTCTTAACAAAGCCAGTTATTTTAATCTTTGTAACCTGTGATCCTACTGCCTTATTTCACCAGTGAAAGCAGAAATCAATCAGTAACAGTTGCAGATAGTAATCATATAGCAAATGATGAGGAATAGAATTTCCACTTCTTATGAATAAAGAGAGGTACAAGCATGTTTTCTCAGCCCCACAAGCAGCACTCTAACAGCACTTAAATTACCTTGCACACTTCACATCTACATGGGTGGGTGTAAACAGCTTTCAGTATGCTTGTTCCAGAAATCCAAACACAGAGCAAATATTTTTTTGCTTTATGCTGTTACTTTTGCAACAGTTGATAAGTTTGTGCTTCATACTCAAATTTTTAATTTTATTCATCTTAAATTGTTAAAATTTCAATCTGTTTGAGGTTTGTTTTGGTTTTTTTAACTACAAACAGGATCATAAAGCAGGAATAAGGAGTAATCTGTAACCTGCATTCACTGTAGTTCTTTAAACATATCACTGAATTGGAAATAGCAAGTCAGAAATCTGAATTTGGCACAGAAATACTGATATTAAGGTGTTATTATTAGAATTTAATTTCAGAACTAACAGATAACTCCTACTTGTGAAGACTGAGAATCATGAACTTTTCTAAGGAGAAAAAAAATCCTCCAAGCAAAAAAAATCCCCAAACAAAACAACTTTATCACATCTTAGAGGCACTTCCACAGTTACCCATACTTGGTTCTCCTGGGAAACAATTCTCCCCAAGTGTGCATCAAGAAGTGGGGGAAGTAGCCCAGTTCTAGACTTACAGATTCAAACACTGTTCTCTGGACCAGTCAAACCCCTCCAGGTTTTTGACTGCATTCACGTTCTGAAGATACTCAAAATCTACACAATCCATGACAAAGACTACAAAATCAGAACAGCTGAATATGAGTAATCTGACAAACTGTCTCAATCTACCTAAAACCCTGCTTAACCCAGCAGCAATTCAACTTCCCTAGAACTTCTGCAGAGAAGCGTTAAGCAGCTTTAAGTAGAGACAAGCATGGAGAGTTTTTCAGTTACCTGGCCAAGCTATCTTTAGTAACTCATCCCTTTCCCCTAACAAAATCAAAACAGTATGAAAAAGCAGGTTTCATAAATGTATTTCCAATCTATTACAACACTGTAGTTACATTACCATTATAATAACTCTTAACCAAAACAAGAGTTTAGAACCACAAGGAAAATATAGCTTTTGTACTCACAGCAATCTTTCAGAAGAGCAGCTATATAAGATTCTCCTCAAGAAGCCACATAGCACATCCTCCCTAGAAACATCTGAAGATTACAAAGACGAACCTTCTGCTTCTTTTTTCCTTGCCCAGAAGTCCCACTGCCCACTACCACTCAGTGGCCTCAGCTGTGCACACCTCCCTCACAGCTGCAGGTGGTTTGGCTCAAGACCAGCCCTTGCACCTGGCCCAGGAGAGATATAATTTGCTATCCCAGCTCTGCAGGATGCCAGGATGGGTAGTGGGCCAAAGGTTATTCTACAATTGAGGTCTGGTAAATAAGCAGGTATTGTGTTAATCAGTTACTTTTTCAGAAGACAAATATGTTTAAAAGAAAGAAAATCAACCTGCTGCCTTCTAGAGATTATTGCAAAGAAAACGACATATAGTTCCTCAAGGAAATAATAAATGTGCTTCTAGACAGTGTGAGCGATCTCACCCGCTGAGAGGTTGATAACATGCCAGTGAGTTAGTAGGATTCTGAGCAGACTTAAGCACTTTGATTCTGCTAATTACAAGCAGAAGAGTTTTATTGGAAGACTTAAAGAAAAGGTCCATACTGGGAAAAGATCAAAGTGACTTGACACTGAAAGGCGACATGCAAATGGAGGGATATGGCTACCAAAGAAAGAGGCTTGGGGGCAATGCTGATAAGCAGTAGCTAAAGGTAGAGGAAACATTAATGTGGGAAACTGAGTATTCAGCTGCTCTTTGCTGTTTGGAAACTATTTACTTATATGCATTTTCATGTCACTTTTCAGGGACATTTTCTCATATTCAGAGGTCACCAGTTCTGAAGAAGAAAGACTTATTTGAAGATTTAATAAGTATCCACATACATAAGAGTAGATCTATATTACTTGGAAGAACCACTGGAGAGCTAGGAAAAAAGAGGAAATGACACATTTAGTCTAAGCTTTTGATTTGCAGATAATTCTAAACTATTTTTCTTTATGTCTTGCATTTTAATCCCCATTGATGTCAATTTATGTGGTGGAAGAAGGCATGTAACCTCAAGCACTACATCTCTGATTGACTTGGACTTACGGGTTTTCTTAATTACCTATTAATTTAGTCTCCTTACTAAACTGCATGATTTATAAGCAGTTGCCTACTTCAATCTGTGTGTATATCAGGCTTTTTGCAATACATGTGATCTGTTCAAACTATTGTCTTTTGGGTGCTGAAACAGGAAATAACTGATCCTTCAATAAAATATAGACAAGCAGAGAAGGAAGTTGTCAAAAATCTCCCCTGGCTCCAAGACAGGACTACAGAAAAGATGGTGATGTTTGGTTGTATGCAGAGTTCTACACTTGTGCAGAGCAACTCCTGCTCAGAAACATCATCCTACTAAAGAAAAATAGTATACTTCTACATGAAAAATACCTTCCAAGAAAGTTTTCAGTTTTCCAGTAAAAGGGTTACCAGGTTTTACCAGCTCCTCTGCTTTCACACTTAAAATGTTTAATCCCAAAAATTCTCATACATAATTTGCATTTGCTTCTTTTTTTAGTTCACAAGTTCTTTGTAGAAAAATCAATCTCTTCTGACTCTTATTGATAACCCTAATAGGCAATTTGATATTAAACTAATGCAAAACAACTTATGGCAGGTAACATATGATTGCTTTTATGATAGAAATTATTTCCATTGCCAGACTGGCGGGATGAAACTATGAATTTCATCTTTACTAGACTAATACATTTAGTTGTTCAATGAAAGTGTCTTTCCTTGAGCATGTAGCAATATTTGGTGGGGTTTCTTTATTTTTCCAAATGCCCACAGAAAAACTGGCTTCCGGGTTGCTCATCAACTTGCAGAAATAGGTTCAAGTAACAAAATGTGTAAAGAAATCTTGAAATGGTTACAGGCCTGAACAAAATAAGGCTTAATCACAGTCCCATAGAGGGAAATCCTGACTTAAGGAAGCAAACAAAAAACTCTAAGAGCAAACCATTTGAATGTTCAAGAGACAAGAGAACACTAAAGTAGGATAAACACAGGAACACACGGTTTATTGGTCAGCAACAGACCCCCAGTTGCAGCCACAGGGTATGAGAATGCTTTACTACTACGAGGGAGGGTAGCAGGCAAATTGTTACAACAGATCTGCTCTCTCCTCTACTGATGTTGTTAAATAATTACATGATTACAATATATCTAAAAGCCTATTTGCAACTTTGTATCAATATTAGATATTATATATCTTCACTCACAGTCCCTAAGGCTACCACAACCAGCACCTGACAAAGAGTGTTAAGGGCTGGATGCCCCGGGAGTAGAGCTGATGTTACCTGTTCCCATATGCTCCCAAGCTCTAGAAAATGTGAGATCAGACATATTATCTGAACAGGTCCTGTTTATTGAGATGTTTTCCACAGGGCTCTTTGGGCAGATACCAGTACTTCCACTTTATATAGGTCCTACCTGCAACAAAAGGATCCCTCAGGAAACGGCTCATGGCAACTTTCTTCCTTCAGACAGAAATAGCACTATGGGCCAAGATGATATTTAATTGAATAATTTTTAACATTAAAATGAATTTTGCAATACTTCTCTGCTTCAATAAGCTTCTTAATTAATAGGCTGTAGCAAAATTCAGCCTCTGACGCAAAGGGCAGGAAAGGATATAGAGGCAAGACTGACAAAACAGACGAATCTCTAGGACAGATCACACTATGGAGAACATTTGGAAACTGCTGATGTAAAGAGACAATCTGTGTTATTAATTGTTCTGAAATAAAAAAGGGGATGCAACTAACTACATTTAAACCCACAAGTGACAGAGTGAAAGTGATAAAAGTGTCTATATTAAAAAAAAGCAAGGGGTCTCAGTATGAGATGAAAGTAGATCTGCTATACAGGAACATTTAAAAATGTCATTGTGTTTAAAGACAGGATATTGCCTTCTACCACTGCTCCTTATAAACTTCATGGCAGATCTTTGAGTGAGCTAGGATTGCTTTTGCAGATACTGTTCCTGGCTTACTGTTTCTCAGCCAGTGTGTCAGAAGAAGGATGGCATAAACATGTCTGACTGAAGTTCCTTCACTGTCAGCTGAACTGAATAACAACAAAATAAAGACCTTGTGATTTTGTCCCTTTCATCTTACAGGGATCTGTGAGCTAAACATCTGCTTCTTAGCATGGAAAAAAATTCTTTAAGTATTTACATACTGACATGAAAGAAGGATTCATGGTAGTCCAGTAATATCTCTTTGTAAGAATTTGTGCTCCAGGTCTCTTCAACATTGCTTCAGAAATTTGTCAGTTGCTACTGTTTCCAATTAAGTTTAATTCAGATGAAGTTTAAAGTTTCCCAGTTTAATTCAGAGGAACACACTAGAAGGAGATTTAAAGCCTCATCAGAAGCTGATGATCAACAATTAGGTTCCTTGGATTGTTGTGTGCATCTCTTGGCACTGGCGTATTGCCAAAGCTACTAAGCTTCTATCTCACAGTATGTTTATGTTATGATATGGGTATATCCACTCTCCAATTACCTCATCACTATTTGTTCTCTGGGGTCCTCCCTCCTCCCTCAATAAGTTTCTTTTCTTTAATTTTCACTCTCTTTACCACTTTGTTTGCTAGAGACAAATCACTTATTAGCTTCCAGTAGCATATGATTATTTCTTGCTGGAAAATTCTCGAGTGTTTGCAGGATGTGTCATTCAGGCCTCCTTTGAGCAAAACTAGCAGAAAGAATGAGGAATGCTCATTAATCTTACTACCACAGTGTAAGGTCTTTCAAGAAGATAGCTGAGGTACTAGCAACAGAAAATAAGATTTCTAGCCTCTTTAATGAATCAGGCAGTCCCTTTATCTTGATGATTATAACTCATTCTGAAAAATACAACACAAGGAAAATCTATATGGAAAATCAATGTGGAGTTCTTTGCTAAGCAGCTTTTCTTAAGCCCTATGCTTTTCATTAGCCTTTTCAAATCACATCAACCTAAACACTGTTTGATTATATATGAAACAAAGCTTCAGAATATAAAATTTACCTAACTTTTCTCCAAGATCTTCCAAAAATATTTTGTTCTCACCTGAATGAAATTGATTTTCTTTGTAATCACAGAAAAAATTCTGTAGAAACTCGGACTGTCTTCTTTCTTGGAAAGCTGGTATCATTTCAGTGACATAACTAAAATCCTTAAAAATATGAAAATTTTCTCAAACCATAAGTGGTCTTGAGCATAATAACTTACTTTTTTACTATTTTTATACACCTCCCACCAAAAAGTGATAGTAAATAACTCACTGTATATTTTTTTCTCTCTGAAGTGGTACTGAATAATTTCAATTTCTCAGGTCTTTAAAGTCATTCTTTAAGGAAAAAAAAGTTCTCGTTGTTGCTGGCATCAATGAATACAGCATCATTCCAAGGAAGTAACTTGACCATGGGATATCAACAGCTAAAGAGAGAGAGAAATGGGCAATTGTTTGCACTGCTGAGGAAGTCACAGCACAGGAGCTGGAGATCACCAACAGAAAAGGAACATAGCTCTCCAAAATGCTCCAGGTAAAGCCAGTAAATGCAGAAATCTGTCATGCTGTGTTATTACAGGCAACATCTGAGACACTTTAAACAGTATCTTTTAGAGACATGGCATCAATTACCATAAGTAGTTCACTGAAGTTGTAAGGTGAATGGTAGTTTCCATCATTTACAAGCTGGTGAAATTACTTGGTTGATGAGGTCAGAAAAGGACCTGCAAACATGCTCAGCTGTAGAGAAGAACTCCTGGTGCAAAGCACTTTGCTGGGCTGAAAAGTAAAACAGATTTTAAGTCTTTCCAAGCTTTTGGATGCTGTTAGAGCACTAGAAAACTCTTTATAAATCTCTAAGACCAGCTTTTTCTGTCATATTCCTTATTACATACTCATTATCAAAAGTGAGGCATCCTGAGTGTTGAACAAAGCTCTGCTGTGTAAGACCATTGCTTACAGAGGGGTTTTGTACTGATGGAAGTCTCCTAGGACTAGAGTTATAGTGTCACAGAAGTGGCAAGAGCAAAAACCTCTCATGCCCTCACCAGTTTAAGTTTGGTGTGATTGACTTAATTGACTGCCAAGGGTGATTATGTCTCAGGAGTTCTGATTCATCAAGTTCCAAATCAGTCCAACATTAGAGGCTATGTTTGGAATATGCTTTACCTTACAATATAGAATAATACTACAAAAGCTAAAGCAAGATTCTGAGTTTCCTCTGAGGGTTACATAATTATGAACAATATTATGGAGTAAATGGGATGAAGGTAAGAAAACAGTGACAAGATGACTGGAGAACTTATACCTGGTTGGATTTGGAGAGACAATGTATCCTTCAGTTTGATCATTAGCAGTTCCAATTCCTCTCTGACTTCCCTCTCATCAGGTGGTATCTGCGTTGCAGTGGGAATAAGAACTGCACTCCCCATTCCACCAAGAGAGTTTTCTGTCAGTTTAGGCAGATATGTTTGTTTCTCTTTTGCTTTGTTACGCTGTCCCATAAAGGGTTTGTCACTCCGCAGGGACACTGACTCCAGTGGGTCATCTGAGAACATAAATTCCACTGCAGTGGGAACCTCAGGTGTCTGTAAAAGTTGCATTCTATTTACAGAGTTTGGGGGATTCAAACATTTCCATTCTGCACATGTTCTGGAAGTAGGCCTTATTTGGGCAGGATTTAATTCACCCTGCATTCTCCCTTCCAGCAGAACATGTGGATTTCTTGGCATTGTATTATGACACTGTGCAAAAGGATGCTCTGATGACTGCAACATGGTCTACAATAGACAAAACACAGAAAATATGTTGGTAAAATAATTGATATTTCAGTTTGTCAGTAGTACTAAAACAGCATTGCAGAAAATGCTACAAAAATGCTATGGGGGGAGATATGTAAGCATTTTATTTGAAATAAAGGCCTTTTAAGAATCTCAGAAATAATTGCAATTATAAGAATCAATATAATTGAAAACAAAATATTTTCTATAAGATGATTGTATTACATCCCAGTAAAAGACAGCAACTAGGAACAACATTTTATTTCTTCAATACCAGCACTTTGACTCTTCTCTGAAGAACAGACTGCAATGAAGTATCTAACACTTCTGTTGGAAACACTTATTGGAATATTCATTACTTTCATTGCAGTAGTATTTAAATGTGCTAATGTGGATATCTGTGCTAGATGCCAGATGTACACAGAATGACAAGAAAATCCTTACTGCAAAGACCTTATCTGCTTTCCCTGAAGAGAAGAACCTAAGATGAATGAAAATAGAAGTAGAAGGTACACAAAATGGTATTAAGAGTGCTGGCCTACAGGAAAAGCAGTTGTTAGTGTTCCGTAATGGCTCATAACTGTGACAATTCCTGATATATTTATCACTATACCTTTACTTCTTCTTTCATGAGCTGCATTGTCATTTGCAGGTTTTCATGGCTTACTCTCAGTCTTTGGAGTTTTGCCTCTATTTTGTAGGTTTTTTCTTCCTGGCAGTTATGAAGAAATTGCATTTTGTCCTTCCATTTGTTGAACTGCTTCTTCATGTACCTACCAGAGATACAGGAGGGTGGGATTTTTGCTAGACCAGACATACACAAATATATGCAGTCACAGAAATGAGCAAACACTTCAGCACAAACTTTATCCCCTTTACTTGTTCAGGAAATTTTTGTCAGCTTTGGGATTAGAGGCCAATATTTCAGGAGCCGGACTGTATCCATGGAATTAGCAAGAGCATTAATATTCCAGATGAGGAAATATGAGAGCTGAGTAGAACTGTGGCCAGGATTAAACCTTGCATCTTGGGGTTTTACCTTTCCCACAAAGGTGGCTGCAACAGGAGAGACAATAGCAATCCCTCTGTATAGAAGCAAACTACTTATAGCACCTTCCTGACCTGCAAAAGATTCCCATTACTTGCCTGGGCAACAATAAAGTAAAAGCAGCTTCTACCCCTTTGAGAGAGTTTTGTCTTGCTTGTGGTATTCTCTGCAGTTTCTTTAATGAAGCCAATAGCTTCTGCACAGGCCACTGAAAAAGGATTAGAAGTGCCACCGTCCCACGCACATCAGAGATTTAGAAATTACCTACTCAGAGCACAGTATGGCAGAAACACTACTCATAATTCTGTTCTAGTTGTGATTTCTCTAAGAAGTCAGGGTAGAAATAGTTTTGCTTTCCTCACAGCTGAGATGCAGACAGTAATGTTTTTGGACACTACATTAATAAACAATTGATTCATATCACAGATCTGAAATAGTTATCTGCCTTGCTTAGTTATATTCAGAAGTTCACCTGATTCACTTCCTTTTGGTTATGCTTTAGCTTAGAGACAACAGCTTCATCAGTTTCACTTGAATTACACAAGATCTGTCTAAATGGGGCAGCAAGTCAGACCATTTAAAATTATAATTAATATTACAGTGGTCCCTTATAACAAAATTTGAGGGTTCTTCACTATAAAATGCTGTCCTTCTAAAACTAACTCAGAGCCCAGTTCTGTGAACAGGTGAATGCTGGAAGTTGGTCCACAAACAAGAATAAAGAGCTTCCCATGAGTCATATGATTCATTCACCCAGTTCTGTGATAAGCTCTGGGTCAAAGCAGCATTACAGGAGCAGGTGTCCCAAATATCCTCTCAACAATTGCTAATCTAAAAGAAAGCTGAAGATCTTTGCCATATCTCTTTATTTTCCCAAGTGAGAACAGACTTACAGTGAAATTGCTATTGTTTAACTCTAATCTTGGTGTGCCCTTGTGTGAACTTGGAACAGCAATTGTACTTGGAATGAAAGGGAACAGGAATAGAGGGGACTGAACATACCGAAGAAAATAAAGAGAGAAGATTCAAGATCGAATTCTACACTTCACTGTAATTCCATCACTTTCAGTGGTCATAGGCATGGTTCTACAGAGAGCACATTTATATACAACTACAAAAATGAAGGAGGGGAAGGCAAAAATGCAAGTAAAAGGCAAGCATTCTTGCTCACACACCAGCTTCCCCCCTGCCATGTCACCCAAGCAAACAAGCCTCCAACAAGACTTTTAATTTAGGAATTATTATTTTACAATGTTAAAGATTTGACTATTAGAAGGAACTTCTGTGATAAGCTATAAACTTATACGCTATATAAGCTGTGATATACCAATAGTTATTGTATTCATCCTATTAATCTCTATTTGATGTAGAGCATAATTTTTAGAAAGAAATTCTACTTTGATTTAAAAGCTTCATGCAAATTATGAAATCTGTTTTGATTCATTCAGAGAAAATTTTGAAAAAGTATGATATTCTGGCATTTTTATGTGGAGGAGCATCTTTTTGCCTAAAAATTACTTTTAGAAAAATAAATTAGCAATTGCAGAAATGCTGATGAAAGCAAACCAAAATGTTTTGCTTTGCCATTGTTTTTCCAGTGATCTTAATCTAAAATTTTTGTTGCAGAGTTTTCATTATTCACACTCATTTGATAAGTTTTTTAATCTCAAAATCTCCAAAGTATGGAAAAAAAATCATCTGTCTTCTAGCCCTCCAGCTGGAGCAGCACTGCCCACCAATCTTCAGGCAGTGTACAACTGCATTTACCTACCTGCTGTCACTGTGAATGCTTTTAATGGACTCACGCATTTTTAACACATCTGCTTCAAAAGAAGCTACTGCCTAAAAAAAAAAGAAGTATCTGTTCATAACTTTATCAGCAATAGCATTTCATTTTTTCATGCAAGTTTTATTCTAGAAGTGCATGGCAAATTTTGCATTTGGTCTGTTTAACAGATTTACTAGTTAACCTTTTTAATTTAGTGTATTACAATCAACTAATGCATTGAGGTATTTCTAATGACTGGGAAAATTATTCTATAGAACAAGTTCTTTGTTCTATGACAAATTTAAGTGAATGAGAATTTGTTTGAAATTAGAACAAAATCCATACTCCCAAGAATTTCTGCAAAATGGGAGTATTCTGATTTGGAAACAATCTCTCCCAAGTCCCACAACTGCTTTGAGACAAGGAGATGGAGAAAAAAACTGTATGTAGAAGAGAAAATAGAAACACCTGCTCTCTAGATGGAAGTAGCATTCTCTGGACCATACAGAGAACAGAAGCCCAGAAGTCAGGGAGACAAAGACTTTCCAGCTAAGCTACCTTTGAGGTATTATGTAAGTTGTGTAGGAATCAGGGCTGCCAGGAAACTATGAGACTAAGAGCTGGATCTTCCAGGACCTCCATATTCATCGATTCTATTAAAAGCAATCATTGGACTTACTGTCTACATCTTTTCAAAGTGGAAATAATCTGCACTATAAGATCTTAGAAATCAGTACAAAACTGCTCAAAAGGAATTCTCAGCTCAGAGAGAAAATAAACAAGAGAGCAATGCACCTGAGAGAATCCCAGCACAGGACTGCAAGTCCTATCCTGCTGCTTTATAAAATGACAAATGCCAACCATCAAAATTTTATGTTTAAGCAATGTCTGCCCACAACTTCTCCTGCAGATATCTGCTGGCACAATACCTTGATCTGGGAAGCAGAGTTCTAAAAGACAGGTCTTCCAAAGGGCAGCACAGGAGTAGCAGCCAAAGGAATGACCTGACACACAGAGGCTAGCTCTGTGTTACTGCACGCCTTGGCTCCTGGGAAGAATGAGATGAGTGGATGACACTATCTGGTTAGAACACAACTCAGTGTTCCCTGTATTCTGAACCAACATCTCAGAAAACATAGAAACAAAAAATTGTTATGTACTTATTTTTAGCTATTCTGTCCTACCCATTCTTTCAGCATTGTTTCTTTGGAGGGAAGCTGGGAATGGTTTAATGGAGACCTTTTGTGCATCAGCTATTTTAGTTGGAGTGGACACTGCTCTGGGTTTATCCTAAGAGGGCCCATTCTGTCCTCTTGCTATTTCCATGGTAACAAAAGTGGCCTGAGTCTAATAGGAATTCAGGCATTCTTCTTTGACATTTGCTTGAAGTAGGAAGACATGATGGCCTTTTTTACTGTCAGAATAGCAAGAGGACTCCAGACTCATCTAGACTTTAGTGTGCTACTCTATGACAGTTCAAAAAACCCCGAAGTAAATATTCCTACAAGTGCTTCTGAAGGTTGTGGAAGTTGAGGAGCTAGTGACTAATCTTGGGAAATCTTGGGAAGAAAACAAATTCAAACCTCACTAAGTTTACAGATGCCACATTTTTCACCATAAGCAAAGAATTAACAGAAAGGTGAAGCTGTCCATTAAATTTTCACTGGAATTAGAAGGCAATAAGATAATTAACTTGCTAGGTCTTCTTCCCAGCTTTAGTACTATTATGTCTTCACGTTTTACTCACCTGAGCTGTTGTCTTGCCTTGCTCTGGTGTCTTGTTGTTATTCTCACTCTTCTGCATTACAGTCCTGTTCTCAGGTATGAACCCGGCTGACTCTGGGACACAATTGTTCACTTGGAAAGACACATTTTCAGGACCTGGCAGTGATGAAGCACTCAATTCCACAGGAGGACTGTACACCAACGGGGAAGTAATGAGTAGGGAAAGGATCAGGACTCACATGATTTTGCTACCCAGGATGACCCAAGACAGACTGATGTGCTATTGATTAAGCAAGAAGTAAAGTTTAGCTATGCCTGCTGGCATATTCTGGTTGAAAGACTGAAATTCCTGAAAACAAATTCCACTCTCCCAACAGAATCTCAGCAACAAGCTCTTCTTTCCACCTACTTTATTCTCAGTCCAATTTGCTTCTTCTTTTTTTGCTTCCTTTAGCCAAGAGTTAAATATATTAGGAAATACAGCTACAAAATAAGCAAAGTATCCTGCTGTTCAGTCCATTGTATGCTAGGAAAAGCCTAGATGTTTATTAGTCCCACAGTGACACCTGTAACAGCAACCCCAGATTCTTCTTTGTCTCATTGCTACCCAAGCAGCCAACAAACCCCTACAGAATTAAAGAGAAATCTCAATTGCTTCCACAAAGATTAAAGTACATTCAAAATGATTAAATATTGTTTTGTTGCTGAATACAAGAGAGGAAATATTAACAGCAAAAGATGTTTTGCATTTCACCACATTCTAAAAAACAAACACTGAAATAATATTCTCCATGAGGATCACTGTAAATATCATCCATTGGTCTTACATAAAATATTGTTTTCTAACTGAAAACCTACCAGAGTAGAACAATCCAGTTTTATAAACAGATTTTTCTCCTCCTTCACATAAAGATGAAATTAATTATTTTAGAGAGGATTTTTTTCCCTATTTCAGCCTCACTGAAGCCTCATTTGGAGAACACATGTGAGATGCAAGACAGTTGCTAGATCTTTATACAAACAGGAAGGAATCTCACCCTTTGTATGTTGCTAGAGCTAATCTCCCTTCAGTTTCTATACTTAAGTATCAACCAGAATCTCATAGCAAGGAAGGAGAAACTACTGAGAAAATTCTCAACATAACCTCCAATGCTCACTATTAGCCACTATGATCAGTGGAAATACAGTAATGACTTTAAATATTAACCAAAGCAAAAGAAACAACCGATATGAAATAAGAGGAATGGTGAGATAATCTACTTGCTATTGGAATTCCACAAGCCTGCAATTTAGTGGGACTTGAGCAGAATGCTTGCCAGTGAATGCACTGTGGGTCATATGTGGTAAGAATTCACAGTTAATTTCCAATGGATTTGTCACAGAGGAAGTGCTTAAAAACCCATGCAGTTGTAAAGGCAGCAAACATTTGCAATGCTTGATGCTAGACTGAATGTAAGAAACAGAGCAGAGTGAAAGAGACAACATAAGGAAGGAGGGAAGCAAGACACAAGCTTGTTATATTTTATAAGACAACTGATCATTAGGTTGTCAGCATGGTAACCATAGTTAAGCTACAGAACGTAGCAACGTGTAGCAACTTCTCTTTTTAATAAAAAAATCATGACATGGTATCTCTCATAAAAAAATCCCTTGCTCAAAGAACTTAATCAAGCAATATTCCACAGCCTGAAATTATAATTATTATAATTCAGAAATTATAAATTCATCTGAAACCGAAACTCACAAAGTCTTTTTGTGAGCAGGGAAGGGCCTCTCCTCCACTGACTCCAGAGCTGTCCTTCTCTGAGCCTCTTTCCTTCTGCAGCGCTCTTGAAACAGGTTGTTCCTGATAGTGCGGAGAAAGTGCTTTGCATTGGCCTTTGCTGACATCTATTGGAATGAGGGATAATAAAGAAGGAAGTGACTTTCCAAACAGATAATGCCCAGAAACAGACATATTCCAAAGCAAAGGGCCACCTGTTCACCATCTGATGAGGCTCATGGCTACTATCTGAGCCCTAGAAGGAGAGCTGAAGTGGGTAATGCTGCAAGACCACAGCCAAGAACAGCTCCAATTCTTTTATGCAAAATACTGCCTGGATCAAAGGCAACCTGGAAATGCCTAATGCAGGATTTTGGTAGTTACAATGATTAAGCTCACAGTCTCAGCAATAATTCTGCTGACTAGTATCTAAGACGAAATACTTTTTTTAAAGTATTAAAAAAAGTATAAAGCATTTGTAGATATAGCCTTCCATGGCTCACATCCTCCTCTCACAGAATACAGTAAAATACACATTCATTTATCACGGGAATGACAGGCTCATGTACAACAACTAAGCCCAGTAGCTGTATTATTGGAGGATACAAAGCAGTTCTGCCTCAGGTGACTGCTGTAGAACATGAGGTGAGCCCTGACAGACTGAACAGGAAAACAAAGAAAACACACCACATGCCTCCTAGTGCTTCTTAACGTGGTAGTAACATTACCACAAGGTGTCAGCAGGGTAAGGAAAAACTCTGGTGATATTTCAAACCCCCACTCAGTAGCTCAATCCCTGAAAAAGAGTGTAAAAATTTACCCAGATAAGGACAGCATCTGCTAAGAGTGGAAGGTATGGGGATAGCAACTTACTGCTGATTATTTTAAGTCCAACAAAACAGATACAAAAATGGTATCTGTCATAGTGAGTAGCTTATCTTTTAAATTTTGGTATAGATTTTGGCCTGCATTGTAATATTTGGCCTATAAAGTAATATGTACAGGGTTTGTGTTAGAGTAGGGCTTAATAAAGGGAACCAAAGTTCAGTGATTAAATTGCAATTCTGCAGCAACAATGTGGCTGCAATCAAGGTTGCAACATCTCCTGTCTTGCTTTATCTCTCTTGCCCTTCCTTTTGGCGCTTCCACAAACACACATTCCCATTCACTCTCCATTCACACTAATTTTAATGTCTCTACTTTGAAATCTCTTCATGAGGAGGTCAGTTAACATTTGATTTTCCTACTTTCTCACAGATGGAGTATGAGGAAGAATATTTGGAGGACTGAACTGTTATTTTTAATGCAGATATTGAGCATCCAGATATAATTTCTCACAACATTAGCAACAGGGTTTTGTTTTCAAGAAGAGAGCAATGAATTGGCAAGAGTATAATGTTAACCCAGACAATGGGTGACTACAAGAGCAGTCTAACAGTCTTTAGTTTTAGTGCAGCCACTGGCTGCCCAGGTATCTTTCACATTAACTGCAGAGGATTGGGAAGGAGACCAGGAGATAAAGATTTCTAGGGAAACTTTCTTAAGTGCTTTCCAGCTCATTTACTGGAACAGAAAGATGCTGTGATACAGATCCACAAAAAGCCCATCTGCTGCTGTGTGCTGCTGCTGCTGTGCGCAAGATCTGGAATCTCCTGCTCAAAGCAGAATCTGGTCTTCCAAACACAAATTCCCAGTGTTGCACTTTGCCATTAATATGATGATAGCATAAGTTGTAACAGAATCCAGGTATGTGGTCTTACTTGGGCACATGCTGCCTCTTTATGCTGTATCTCTAAGTTAGAGAAACAAATGAATCAGAAAGGTTTACAATAAAGTGGAAAAACTGAAGACATTCAGAAAAGAGAGAAAAAGAAAGACATTTTATGCAGGAGTTTGTATAACTTTAGGATTAATTAATTTCTGGATAAGTCTGCATTGGGATTGGGATGAAGGAATATTGTGACATTGAGGGGACTTTTATAGGATTATCTGCTAACAAAAAACTTGCCATAAAATTCCTGAAGAAGAAGACTTGCACTGGGATATTTCATAGCCTATTCAGTTACTTCGAAACAAAACACTCATTCTAAAGTTAGAAGCCTGCTTTTGTCCTTTTCCCGTCCCCCTGTTACCAGACTAATAACGCTAATATGTCATGGCTGTTATGGCTAATACACACATAATTTTATAATACATGTAGTTCAAGAATCTACTGCCTACTTGCCTACATGAAGAACCTCAAGAGGGAAATGAACAAGTACAATAGGACTACCTGCACACAGTGTTCCATAACAGGATGTGATCTCTTGTGTGGTTTGCAGAGACGGCCAGTGAAATAGCAGGCTTGGCAAAGGTCAAAATTGAGACACTTTAAACAGCGATACCTGTGAGGGAAAACAAAGGGATTTATTTACCTCCCCACAAGTAAGAACTTGGTGTAAGTAAAAGTGATTACTGGAAACCCAGATCCCTGGGCCTGAAATGCAAAGTAACATCTTTGTTAGAATAATGACTTTCCTCAGCGTTCTCTGAATTCAAGTTGTTTTGTCCAAATGATTGTGGACTTTTCTCCTAACCCACCAATGGTTTTGATCTTATTTATTTGCTGCATTCAAATGCAGCCCATAGAAGAAACCATTGTTCTAGCACCATTTCCCATTTTTCAGAATGAAGTTACAAGTTCTTATGCTTCTTATGCACCAGTTTACCTCTATTTGCTGCTCCCATGGAACTATAATATTGATAGGATAGAATTCATAAACAAAAACCTAAAAATGCAAAAAACTAAACCTTACTAATGCAAGCTTACTATTAGTGAGAATATAGTAACAGTAAAATGCTTTTCTGAGCATTCTGATCAGAAGGTAATGGATAGTGTCCTTTTTATACCATTATGCCATTTTATACCTTTACTTAGATGACAAGATGCTAAGATGGAAAACTTAACCAGCTAGTTAATACAATTTGTTACCAAAAAATCACTAAAAAATGAGATACACAGGTTTAATTTGCTTTACCTTTGGACCGCCAATTTACCTTTGGCAAGATTTCACAGTCTTGTCTGTGCTAGTGAGCTAAAGAGAAGTAGCATTGAAGGCTTGAACATTAGACTGCACTTGTTCTCTCTATCCCTCTTTTCTGGTTAAATTAGATTATGTCCAAAGTTTGTTACTTAGTACTTCAGTTACAGCCTATAAGGTATGTAAACAATGGTAAGAACTAATTATGTGGATGCCAAAGACCACTGACACACCTGATGCCTGTAATGGGGAAAACATTGCAGACTCTGCATTTAGCTTGGTGAGAAACCATTTCTGTGGCTGATAATCTGTAACATGTAGGGAGCCACAGGAGAACAGCAGGCTCTGATCTCAGCCAAGACAGGAATTTTTCTTCAACAATAGCAGCATTCAAAACCTAGAAAAAATACATGTCTCAAGATCATACATTGAAAAAAACTGGTGTTTCATCTATAATCTCTAATAAAAGCTCTGATATTGGATTTTGCTGGCATAAATTTTCTATTCATGTAAAATATTACTGGGTTCCAAAGGTTTTGAAATAAATGCAAGTGTCCTCAGTACTATCTTACTGAATTTTTTTTCTACAGATACAAATCCTCCCATACTGTAAGATTGATGATCAGCCCCACGTCTTACAAGTAGATACTTGGGGATGTTACGTGGTGATACACTTGAAGTTTTAATCAATCAACAATATTCAGAATAATTTCCCAGGACATCAGAATTTCACTCACCCCATGGAAACAGTCATGAATCGCAATTTCCACACAAGACAGAGTGCAGCCTTCTCCCACAATGGCTGGGATCTACATCAAGAAGAAAGGCTCACAATCACCTCAATAAAAAACAGATGTTCCCATCATGCTCTGCTGTGATAGTGACAGCACACAGATGGTGAGGTATCTATAGCAATGTCATTTCACACACTGTTCTGAAGAAAACCCATTCACATTCATACCATCAGTATGCAGTTTCACAGTTCAGGGTGTGTCAGAATGATTTGTTTCCAACTCACTGTAATGGATAAACATACTATGTTTCCACACTATAATACTGAAGGACAACGAGTTTGAATCTCAGAGGTCATTTTCAGATCCCATTTTCAGCACCAGTTCAGCTGGAAATACCTGTATGTTAAGGCAACTTGCTGCAACTACAAGCTATTCTAGCGAGTACAGATATCTGAATTTTGGAGTTGCTTTAGGAACAGTTGTATCCAGCTGTTTCCAGGACCTGTAAGCTCAGGCAACATGAATGCAAAGAAGCAATCTCTAATGCAAGTGGTTATTTTGAGAAAAGGGACAGAATTTGATTCTTTTACCTACTTTGCATGATAGCTCCCTATGTCCACAGTGTCTTATTAACTTTGGTCCCTGATAAGATAATCAAATGTAAAAAGTATCAATCATGAGGGGTTTTTTTCTCCTAGGTTAGTACACTCCTACAAAATCTGTTATGTAACAGCACTGCAGCAACAATACCTGATTTAAGTCTGTTAGCAGGCTTCTCAGGGCACTGCGGGTAATCAAGGTCTCCTTCCCATCAGGGACAGCATAAAACTGGAAGAAAGCTGAAAACAAGGAAAAAAAACCCTGGAATCCTGGCAGAGCAACAACTCTCTTCAAGCTATCTTCAAACTGCTATGGTAATTGCAGTCTATCAAATAAACCCCTCAAGAAAGTTGCACTTTATTATGTACCTAACAGGCTATCAGTGACTGCTGTGACCATACTTCTCCCTATAGTGAGGGAAAGAAAATAAAAGCAAGGAAGAAAGCAACAAACTCATTCTTACAACATTAGGAAATATATTTAAATATGTTTATACAAGAAGTGCTCTATTTAAATTGTAAATTGCTAATTAAAACCATGGGGTTTCTGTTCTTTTGTGCTAGGCAAATAGAAGTTCTACTTAAACTTTACTATGACCTCTTCAGAGGCTCTTTATTGCAAAGATGGCTACAGATATTGATTGAAAAGCATTATTCTCCATCAGCCTTTCTCTATAACTAAGCAGTCAACATGATTTACTTTTTTCATGGCAGAGCTGAATTTTCTTTTAAAATAAAAAATTACAATGGAAATTTTCCTCAGTGTTCAGTATTTCAGGCAGTGTATAAAATCATACATTTCCCACCTCTGTATTTAGCCAGTAGAGTGTCTCCTGAAAGGGAAATTAAGGCAGCTGCAGCAGATCTAGTTTTGATATACCCTGTTCCAGACCTAGGAAAATGAAATGTTACTCTACATTCACTGCGAATAAAAAGACTGAAACTTTTAAAGAATAGAATATTACTATGTAGAAAGAAAACTTCAAAACAAGTATCCTTTATATATATATATATTTATATATTTATATATATATTTATGTATATATATATAAATATATATTTATATATAAATATATAATATATAAATGTATCCAAAGTAACATTTGAGTGATATTTTATGCCTAGAACCCTTTATCACTGAACATAACTTCTGAGTTAACTGTTCCAAGTACCATGCAATCATAAAACAAAAAGACAATATCTCCTTCAAAGACTTTACATTCCAAATAAAATATAATTTTACATTTACAGTGTATGTTCTACTTTTTTGTTTGTTTGTTTTTGGAAAGCCTTCCCAAATACAGTAGTGAATTAAGGATACAATCTGAGTTTTACGTATCTTATCAGGCAGCTCCACTATGGCCCTAGTAGTCTGCACTGAGCTTCTCTTGGGCTGATTACACTTAATTTCACTGAAACTCGGTTTAATCAAAAGGATATATAGAGGAGCAGGACATTTAGTTTTGACCATTGTATAATAAATAATGTAGATTTAGAACCCAATTTTGTGACATAGGCACCAAATGAAAAACACTATTTTTTTTGTGAAGCTAATGCAGATATTAATCAGAAACCACAAATCAGGAAATCCTAGAAATCTATATTTAAGACATTACTTTTGTAAAGCTTAAAAATATTGTTACATAAAACTGTTTTCAAGAGTCTTAGATAAACCCACATTGTGTAAAGCTGCAATATAGTCTCTAAAGTATGAACTGCATGGAAAAATGTTGTTTTTCCAGAAATTTCAAAGGAAAAACTCCAAGACTAAAGCTAAAGTATACAATCAAATTCCCTTAAGATATTTATGCAAGCTTATTAAGTAAACTACCACACAAACATGGAAAATTCCTATGTGCTCCTCCTGTGAAATACTTTCCAGTGTTTATAGTGGAGAACAGCACTCTACAGAGAAAACATGATTAGAAAATTAAAAGAAGCTTTTTCTATCTTATATACACTTCAAGAAATTTGTGAAATTCTTTTTAAAAAAAGAAATAGCAGCAAAAAGAAAATGACAGTCTTAAGAAAACAGACTAAAAGACCAAGATAGACCTGTTAAGAAGATTCTTCTAAATAATTTTCCTACAGTGCACACAAATTACAAAATATGCTTGAAGTTTCTAGCTTTGTCTCTTAATACACTGTTTATTCTTAGCCTTAATTGATTATTTTATGAAAAGAATTGATAAAACGGGACCTTAAGCAGTAGTGATCATATGAGTAACGAATAATACTTCAAGAAAAATCCTGCAGAACACTTATATATCATTTACTTTCAGTAAAAAACTTTGCTGATATAGATGGGAAAAATTTCACCTGTGGTAAATAACTTGTACAATGAACTTTGTCTTTTAAATCTGATAGAATCACAAACCAATCCTGCCTTTAGTGAATTAACTCATTATTCACAAATAATACATAAGAAAAATACACTCTGAGAGCCATTTCCTTATTTTTTTCAGAAACTTTGCTATTCACTAATCTGCTCATCTTAGTTATGAGACATCAATTTTGTTTCATAATTGGTAGATTAACTTTTTAAGGCTGAGAAAAATGAATAATGAAAAGTGACTGGCAAATTCCTGACCTGTACATGGGTACTGTTCTCCAGATGCAAATCTGGATTCTTTTTTAGGAGTATACCAAATTATCTTGGAAGTCAGAAGAACTACTCTGCAAAGGTTTTCAGAGAAAAAGTCAGCATGAACTGGCAAAAGTCTGGATTTCCAGGTAGTTTTGGGAATATTTGACTACTGTTTTTCTAATGCAGTTTTGTGACTCATATTTCTACAGCTGAACTACCCCTTGTTTTCATACAAAGCAAAACCTATCAAAATGGGAGTGTTTCACACAGAAATTGTGTGAGAGTGGTAGAAACAGACTTAATCTAGCAATACTTGGGGTTGGAGCAATATGATCTTTAAGGTCCCATCCAAAAAAACATTCTTTGCTTCTATGGTACTTCAATGGATCTACATTTATTCTTCTTCTCACCTGTCATACATGGCTACCAGCAAGCTAAATGTGAATTCAGCAGCTCTTGGATCTACCTGGCCTGGTTTTTCTAATCTTGTCCTTTGGAACAGTTTCATCAGCATTCTAGAGATTTGCTGCATGTTCAGAGAAATCCTCTCTTCCTTCTGGCTTTGTTCACTTGATAGGATGTGCTGAATCAGAGAAACATCAATCAAATCCACTGTGGGAAAATTAAGGAAGAAATGAATGAGGGTCCATGCCTTTTCATGAATAGAAGCATGACTGTTTTTTTATCAGAAATGCCTTGCTAAAACAAGTCTGTAAAATGAAGTCTAAAACAGTACACCATATACAAAGAAAACCAGTACCAGTATGAATTGGTACTTCCACATTGACACAGAGCATCAAGCAGATAAACCATATTAGGGCTGAGACCAGACTAAAAATATTCATAAGAGAGCATCCCCAAAAGAAAGAAATATACCCAAGGCAAACAAACTAGTCAGCTTCTCTGTGATACCCTGAAGACCTCACTTGCAATATTATGCATTTTCAGCAACACACAGTTTCAAATGGAAAATTCAGGATTTCCATGAAATTTAGCTCAATGTGGAATTTACATTCAGTAATTTCAAAGTGAGCTAGGTGACCGGGACTTCGTTGCACAACTCTGCTTGCACTGAATTCTCCCTCACTTCAAAGACAGGGTTACTAACCAGGATACTAACCAGGAGTTTTCTGGTCTATCATATTCTATTTTGCTTTCATTAATTCTTATAGTCCAGTCAATGCATTTTCAATAAGCCATGGTTATTTCCAAGAAATCAGCTCCTAAGAAACACGTTAGAATTTGACTTTTCATGACTGTAATAATACACAGATAAAGATTAAAAATTGTCCTTGATGTCTACATAGCAGGGTTGCAGATTGTAAAAATAAATCGATTCTCTCATAATTTTAGAATTTCACTAATGTATTTCCACTGACATTCAAAAGGAAAAAAAAATCAATTTATATATGAAGCACTACCTAGATCTTAAGAGTTCATAATCCGTTCTAAAACTCTAGGGTGGAAAAGGAGAGAAAAAAGTAGCATTATAAAACATGGTGACCACAATACAAATTTTATACAGATTCTCCTCCCTGTAAACACACAAGATTCTCTTTGACTACTAACACTGGCAAAGACTTTGTACTGAGCGTAGTTTTAGGGCTGTTCTGTATACGGAGCTCTGAACACCATTGAAGGCCTCTGTGAAAGAAAACAAACACACATTACAATAGAGTGGTTCATTCAAAACTAACTAAAACTCAAAACAACCAAATTTGGAGTTTCAAGTTGATCAGCACTCTGAAGGAATATTTTGAGGAAAAAAAAGAAAACAAAAATTAAGCATTTTCTTTTTTTTTTCAAATAACTTTGTGGGGTGAACAGTCTTCTTGTAAACAGTGAGTAAACAGATTTTAACATAGAGATCATACCAGCTTCTTTGAGAATCAAGTTTATTCATAGATCAGAACAAGGCCTGTGAGGGTTATGCACTGCACATACTTTTAACCAAGATCATAATGAAATCCTGTTTCTTCAGGCAAATAGGTTTGTTGATCAGAGACACTCTTCTGCAAGGAAGTTTGTCAGTTGTACAGCAGGGTTATGGTTTTGGATGCATATTGTTTCAAGCACTAAGCAAATCTTCTGTGAAGATCAAGATGTGGGATTCTTGCAGAAGAAGAAAAGACATTTACTAGAGTAAATTACTTTTGACATCTCTGTTTAGAAAACCCACTCAATATGCTTAACCAAATCACATACCCTTATATGATTTCAGCTTATTTCTTTAACATCACTAAAGGTTGTTTTTCTGAGTGGAAAATAAGACATGCTGACCATGACCTATGCCTGATACTTTGCACACATAACTTGAACTTCAAGACAAAAAAACAAGGCTTGTTCACTAAACTTCAGAAACTAGAAAGGGATTTATCTGTTATCCTTCTGTCCTCAGAGACCCTTTCTCCCTGTACTTCAGAGAGGAAGAACTACACACAGTTGGTTAAGGTTAAAGATAAGCAATAAATACGTATAAATGAAAAAAATACTTCACCTGTTCAGTCTGGAAAGGAGCCAATCTGTGTGCAATGGTTTCCAAGAAATACACCAGATTAATATTAATAGTCAGCAAATTATGGGCTCTGCTGGTTCCCAGATGCTGTCTAAGCTATAGAAAGATGCCAATAACTGCTATACCATCTGTTTAGTCCTGCTCTTGTCATACTATGTTTTGTGATATTATTTGGAGATGTAGTGTAGCATGTCATACAACGTGAAAAATGAGTTTTGACTTCCACGCATCATCAGTTCTCTTTCCTCAATAAACTGATCCAAGGCCCTTTTGAAAGCAACAGAACAACTCCCACAGTTTTCAGTAGGCTATGGATTAAGTTCCAAATGCTTATTTTCAAATACAAATGCTAGAAATATACATATGATTCAACTCAAACACCTTCCATCCACAAGATGATTCTTGAAGTGAAGGGAATCTGTTTTAGTAACCATCTGCTACTTAATTCGAGTCCATCCTTACAGACAAACTGTGGCCCCAAAGTGGGGCATTCTGTGCCTGTCAAGCACAGTTCCAGAATTAACTTGTGAGGACACATAAGTAAAATAGTAAAGCATTTTAAAATTATTATTGATGAGAGGCTATTTAGGGACATTATAATCCTTCATTTCTCACAGGAGGGGAGCTTTCCCTCTGGACAGAAAACCAGGATGTAATCATTCTGCTGTGGGTCAAATTTCACCTCAAGAAGTATAAATGCCCTTTGTTGAGTAGCAGACAAAGGAGTTCCTAAACACACAGAAGTCTGGTGATTCCTGACATCTTCAGCTGGTTACCTGCTATTCTGAATTTTGAGCTATTTGCCCTGTGGCAGATGAGGTACCTGCTGAGATTTTGCATTGAAAAAGGAAGTGTATGGCCATCCTTCATGCCTATTCCAAAGTACGGAAAAAAACTTAGCATTTAGTATAAATTAGGGATCATGGGCCTGTGTGCCTGACCATTCCATAAACTGATGTGATAATGGCAAGGAAGGTGTCAGGACAGATCTAACAATAAAAGTAGGACATTACAGCTGTGTAATCTGTCATTTAAGTGCTACAGTACAGAGATTCTCAAGGTGGCATGATTTCATTAAAATTCAGTAGTTTCTGTTCAAAAAGACACAGAAATTCCTTTTGAGAAAAGTTGGGAAAAAATAAGAAAAATCCTTACCCCTCAAGTCTGGATCCATTTGAAATTAACAGATGGCATTAGGCATTCTATAACAGAACAAACCAAAGTGTAAAACCACATATTCTAGGCAGAGACATATCGAACCATTCAAATTAAACCTTTCAATCTGAACAATTCACTGGATGCATTTCATAAATTAAATTAAACAGATTTACGTTAAACAAAATCATTTTGGTGCCATGTGCAGAGAAATTCCAGCAAATTGCAAGCTCTCTGCTTAGCATAAAATAGGAGTAATTCAAGTAATGGTAAAACTGTAGCAGGGCAAAACCAATCCTCAAAACTGTTTTAAGTACAGGAGCTGACATCTCTCACTATTAAGAGCCCAAATTTTACATGCAGGGTTACTACACAGTTCATAGTGTACAATTTCAGGTCACAGAGGGCATATCTACATCAGACTCTTTCCAAGATTCATTGATTGCAATTACTCAAAAGTATTTTCTAAAATTCTCAAGCAGAATTAAAGTTTTAGGCTGAGCTGGCATTATTTCTTTCTGAGCTGATACAGAAGGGGAAAAGGAAGCTTAACCATGAATATACTTATTTAAACAACTGTGAAAGCAGAAGTAGTTACGTCCCTGTAACAATGGAAACTGAATGTCTCCCCTCAGGATTTATTTCACTAATGTTCTAAAGTACATAATATTTCCAATCACAGAAATATAAACATTAATTAACTGCAGCAACTACCTTTCAGCTAACACTGCAGTTTCAAAGCACTAGGTATAATGGATCTAAGTCACACAAGATTCCAAAGGCCATCTATGTGGCTTATTGTGCAGAACAAAGTGAAAGTTTGCTCAAATAAATAAAAATTAGGTAGCTGGAAATTATCCAAAACTTAAGTAAAAAAATTGTTGTTAAATCTGAACTTAAACATATGTTCACTACTTACATTTGATATAATCATTGATGATTTGTCATAAACATGACAGAATACTGGCCAATTATGAAGCATAAGTATCCAATGATATAGAATTATTGAGTCTACCATAAATATGCTTCTCACCATTTTAATTGGTGAAAGCTGCAACTTTGTGTTTCTGTCCCTAAATTTCAGTCATAACCTAAATTTAGATACTTAAAATACTGAGATACAGATCTGCTTTAATAGTCTTTTTCATTCAAGACTATAATGCCACAATTTTTATTGTAGTCCTTCTTTGAAAGGAATACCACTATGCTTCTTTTCCACTCTTCTATTTTCTTTCTTACTAAGGCTTCTGCAGAACTACAGCTCTGACCAGCATTTACACAGGCACATAAGTTTGCCTATAGATATATATTCATATGCAATATATATGAAAATATGATACAGCTGTTCCTAAAATAGCTGCAATAGTAAGAGCCTCTGCCATAGTTTGACAGAAAAGTTCATGTACAGAAATCAATGAAATCAGAAGACACAGAGAAATGAATTAAACATAGGTGTTGGTGAAAGCTACATGTAGCAATCTAGAAGGTAGACTTAGACACACACAGCTTGCCTTCTTTATTTTCTCTGTACCAGAGGTACATAAAATAAAGAAACTGGATGGAATGAATATAAAAATATCCAGATTAAACTCACTTAAATTAGAAGTCATTAGAATTTGTTCACTCAAATAAGAACAGATCTACTGACTTACTGAGTTATACAGCATGCATAATCTATGAGTGCTTGATACTTACTGTAAGATGACCAGATCTCTATCCAGTACAGCACAAGGTCTAACATTTAAATTATCCACATGGAAAACCACTCTATAGTCTTGTCCTAGGTTATTCATGATCTCAAAGTTAATCATGTGTTTATGTGTTTTACCAAACTGGCCATCATTGTACAGCATCATATCTTTAAATCCTCCCTCCAAAAAGTTATGAAAGACATTATTAATGTATGTACAGTCTACATTTTCATATACAAAACTCTGTGGACAGTCCAGATCTCTACTGCTGTAGGAGTGTCTGGGTGAAATGAAGAGAATCTACTTTAGTATTAGCACATGAATACAATATGAAAGCAGAAGCAGTATCTGCTGCCCATGAAATCTGAAGTAACTTTGCCCATTGACACACTATTTCAGCTCATTTGTTATATTTCAGTTACTTGTGTGCTTTAATAGTGAAAATCACTTTAGAAAACAAACAAAAAATAAAAATTATGTGCAAATTTTCAGGAAATAAAATGTTACAGTGAACAATCCTGGTCCCATTAACATGAATATTCTTATGTGCACAACAATCTCTTGACTCTTAGTGGAATGTGAAAGAAAATTACTTATATGTACCTTGCCTTACAGGTTCTCAGAATATGTACTTTAGCAAATAAAATGTATTTTGAAGCATGCTACATAATTAAATTAAAGTACAGAGAAAGACAAGCCACATGAAGTAAGGCAGAAACCTCCCAGCAGATCAATTGACTTGATCAGAGACTTTTCTTCTTTTGAAATCAGACAACATGTGATCAACATCTTAAATATGCACAAAAGAACCTACAATTACTTTTGTTTCCTGTGAAGGGTGAAAACATTCTATATTTTGTTCAAAGGCCAAAATTATTGTCTCCCCTTAAATACAGTAGCTGTGCTTACCTTCCTCTCATTACTTACTAAAGGTCCAGAAGTCAGATGACATCGCCAGAGAAGTCCAGTAGTTTTACAGCACTTAAAAGTTGACTTCAAGACACAGTTCTAAAGGTTTTGCTTTTAAATTAAAGCTGCTCACAACAAATGCCTAGCAAAGGCCCAGATCAAAGTATCAGGTAATTGTCTAAGCAGTCAAAACAGAGAACACTAATTAATTAGTAATAAATATCCTGAATAATTAAAGATAAAACTTCTTTGATCTTTGTTTCAAAGTGCCTTTTTTTTTATGGTTGGAGTGCAATATTTCTAAATTGAGAGGCCTTCACTAAGCATCTCCGGGTTGCTGAGAAACTGTTGCTATAGAGATTGAAAATGAGGTAGAAGCTGACACAGTAATGCATAAAGCACAATGTGCTGTAACAAAGAGTTGGGGCAGCTATACAAAGAAGAAAAATAATAAGCCCTAGTGGTAATGTCCAAGAGCAAGAATTGCTCAGACCAACCACAAAGCTCTTCAGTACACCCAAATGCTAAGGTTTATGAGCAATCTATACATAACATTTGTAAGACACATACAACTTAAAGCCCTTTTTCATAAATTTTTCAACAGTTACCATAACACCCAGATAGCAGGAGTCCTCAATAGCATGAATATCCTGCATACATAGCATGACTTAGAGACTTGTGAAAAAACATGTCCCAGAAATTGCATATTACTTATAGAAAACCTAAACTTACTGATGACTAAGTCAATTGTTGTTTTACAACTGTAACTAGTTTCGAATACGTTACCATATTTTAGCTTTCCTATTTTTTTCTTTCTTTTTCTCCTAAACAAAAGCTAAGGAAAAAAGCTTTTCCATTCACTTTTGCTTCAATGAGGAAAGACCTGAATTTCCATGCAGACCACTAGACAAATCCAGTTAGAATAATCCCAAGCAGCTTTTTCTTTCTGCTCCCAGCCTCTGAGAAGAGAGGTTTTCAGCTGGTGATTCAGAAGTCAGATAAGCCTACTTATATATTGCAGGAAGATTTATTTTCCCTCTCATTAACAGCTGTGCAGTGTTGGTGCTTGAACTGCAGTTTGTTTGAACTATCTCAACAGGCAGAATAAAAAAATTCAGAGAGTAAGATTGCTAAAGCCTATTCATATAGAAAAAGCCCAAATGTAAATACACATTAGAGAAGCTAACTTTTCTATCTTGAAGAAGGAATTATAGAAAAATCAGGTAGTTTGTAGAGACTACTAGTAGCATCCCTCCCTGCTATTTTCTCCTGTGACATCTGCCTCCAGATGCTCCTCAGAAACTCAGCCAATCTCCTGTGCACACACTACTGGAAACTAATTCCCTGGAGATCACTTATCCATTAAATGAATGGTTCCTAACCCTCGTCTTCAGGACTTTTTACAACACCTACCTCTACAATTTCCATGTGAACTCTCATGAAGATATTTAGAATAACATCTCAGTTCCTCTAAATGTTGCTTCTCCCATATACACTTTACACAGAACCCCGCATTCTCCCAGATCACTTGTGATACCCCAGGTTTCCGAGCTCCTCTTCCAAAGACCAATGAGACATCCCGCCTAGTCCTGTCCTACTCAGCCAGTAACTTCTCTTGGTTTCCTTATTTAAGAGGTCTTCCCCTATTCAGAACTTGAAACTCCATTTGAACAGAAATAATTAATTCATTGCAACTGTATGTAACTGTATGTAACAAAGAACAGGAAGCTTTCTATTTTGTTTTAAACATATATGATAAAAAATTAGCAAGTACAGTAACATTTCATTAACACAGTCTCCATCATTTAAGACACCAAAGATGCAAGTAAAAGTGGATCCACAACAATTCTGTTTAAACAAGAATTCAATTATTTTGACTTAAAACACACGAGTATTCTCTTGAAACTCATGAAATGAATAAGAAAAACATGGAAATAAAGATGAACCTGTCACTTTGGAGATGTATAAACATATTTCTATGTTAAAACCAATTTTGCCCAAGAAGATACTTTATTACAAAATGTACTGTGTTTCAGTACCTCTGAAAAAAAAAATTTGGAATTATAGAACTTCTACTCTGTATGTGACAGTCCTGCTCAAGATTTTCATATGAACATTTCAGGCATTAAACTATATTTTAACAACAGTTTATTGGTCTGAAGAAATAAGTGGTTGGATGCAAATGAAATCCTAGACTCATTAAAATCAGTAGAAACTTTACTTTGGTCTACAGGTTAAAAACGTTACATTCACACTGGGTTTGAAATATTTTTCTACCTAGAGATTTACTGGGGTTTTTAATGAGGAAAATACTGCAAAAGCTACAGCAATGTTTAGACTTCCTTCTAGTTTGCTCTTTTGAGCAATGGAAACACTATTTTAATAAGGGAACTTCCGGAATTTTCTCTTCCAGATGACTCTAGCTACTCTAGCTAAACTGACCCAGTAGGCAAGGTTTCCATTTCTGTAAAAAAAAGGAAAAACATGAGCTATTTTTGCTAGCCTCCTAAAATACTTCTGTGTGCAAGGAGATAAAGCAGGACACTTTGGGAATACTTGAACACCTGATATTGATGTCACAAGAGGCCACAACTGAGCACATTGCTGCTAGCAGTGGGAAGGCCTCTGCTTAGCATTTAATGCACAAGAGGAACAGGACAGCTCTACAGAACAGCAGTACCATACAATTAGAGAGCAGATAAGGAAGGACACTCTTATCTAATAGGGAATTCCCTGTCTGGGTTAAACAAGGTCATGATTAGCCAAATAATTAAATTCTGCATTCATCAAGGATATCTTATTGTGTCTGTAGTCCTTTCCCAAGAAACAAGCATGGATGACCAAAAGACTTTATGCTTCAGTAGAGGCTCTGGGCATCTAACTCTGAATAGTTTCCCCATTCTTCAGCCTGTCCTTAATGGAGAACAGCTCATAGTACAGAAAGGGCTGATATAAAAGTACTGGAAAGAATCTGAAGGGAGGGAGAAAGAAAATAAACTAGGGAAAAGGTCTGTAGGAATGAAAATGAGAAAGAAATTGTGAGAACATTGGGAAAGTGCAGGAATTTCACAACCTGAAAATAGAGAAAAAAGTGAAAAAACAAAACTAAAACATGCTTTAGTGTCCATCTGTTCTTATTTTGATGAATGAGGACAGAGAACTTTAAAAGCAAATTAAACAGGAAAAGCAACAAAGAAACACTTGGAGAAAGTGTGGAGTTTTTATTCTGCTTCATATGGATGCATTTCGCTTATCTCCTTTAGTGCAACGAGCTTTTCCTAAATGGAAGAAAAGGCACTTTTAATACGACCCATTCTTTTAATCTGCTCTAATTACTAGCACAAACTTAAAATATGTTAAAACAATAATTCTTAGACATTACTAGTATGACTGAAGATCACAAAATCTGATTAAAGCTAGAATGTAGAGTTTAGGATCAGACTTTTTAAAAGTTTCAAAAGTACAAATGAATTATTTTTGTCTCACTAAGTGACAAGAAGTTCATGATGAAAATAATGCTCAATGATGTTTTATTTTCTGAAAAATCCCTAATTCTAGTAAGGTCTGGCATTCATTTATGAGGAGTCACAGCCATAAAAATGCCAAAAGATATGTCTTCTAGCACAGAAATACTCTGAATACCACATAAGCAAAATCAACATAGAATGTGGAAACATTAAACAAAGGGCAATATTTCTGTTTTGCAAAAAAGCCTGCAGAACTCTGGAGTGCAAACTCTACACTTACATAGTAGTGTAAACTTAAATAAGTAAACTTATTTTATCATCTCTTTTTTGGGCAGAAGAACAGTTGTCTGTTTGTTTCAATATACATATACTACCTTACACTTATAAATACCCTGTTTTTACTGTGCATAAGTGCACATGTGCTGTTTGTACATCTAACACTTAAAGGTTTCAGTGTTCCAAGTTGTATTACGATGTGCCCATAGGTGGCAGAATGGGCATACACGAAACTCAAGAAACCCTTACCTGAACCAGCTCATGGGATAAGCGTCCCAGAACTTTTTGGGTCGTTTCATTAATTTCTAATTCTGTCATGACTTCCCAGTTTCCATTCTGGAACCTCACTGGCATAGAGAAGATAATTCCTTCAGGAATGCAAAATTGACCTGAAGAAGAGGGGGGAAAAATAACAGAATACATTATTTCTGATTACATCACCAGTGACAATGCTAACTCCTACAGACTTGCAAAAATCTACAACTTTAAGATCTCATTGTAAATGGAGACAGCCTTTCTCAATCAACAGCTTGAAAAAGAATGTCCCTTTTACTGTAACTTTCAACTTTTAGTTATATGTGCATGAATCAGCATCAGATGGGTTTGGGCTGCAAGGGGCCTTTAAAGGTCTCTAGTTCTACTCTCCTGCCATGGGCAGAGACATCTTCAAATGTGTCTGAGCCCCATCCAACTTGACTTTGAATGTTTCCAGGGTTGAGGCGTCTCTCACCTCTCTCAACCTGGGCAGGCTGTTCCAGTGTCTTATCACATTCATTATGAAAAACTTAATTATATCTAATCATAATTGACCCTCCTTCACTTTAAATCCATTAACTCTTGTCCTATTGCAACAGATCCTGCTAAAACGTTTACCCCCATCTTTAATTGTAAGAACTTTTAAGCACTGGATGGTGCTATAAGAGCCTTTTCTTCTGTAGGCTGAACAACCTCAAATCTCAGCCTGTTTTCATAAGAGGGGCATTCATCCCTGTGATCATTTTTTTGTGGCCTTCCTCTGGACCGTCTCCAATAGGTGTCTTTCCTCTGCTGTAATAAAACAATTTCTGTACATCTTAAAAAAGGGGAAAATTAATTTATTTCATAAGGGTTAAATGCCTGCTGTGAAATATTCCATTTATTGGTTTACATAACTACACAAGAAAAACACACTTTCATACCCTAGGCTCTAAGAACTACAAAGAGCTCTTGCACAAAACACATAAATCAGAAAAACATTTAAACTAAAAGACTAAGAGATAATCTGCAAAAAGACAATATTAACCTAAGAGATGCCTGTAAAAAGTGAGCATTATCATAAGCTCTATTAGATTTGGAAATTCTTATCATGAAACAAACTCCTGGCCTCACATCATTTGTTTTACAAGTTTTTATTAAATTAAAAACATTGATTAAAAAATAACATTATAGATAGGGGAAAGCTACTATATGCAGGGCAAAGCTACAAGAGAACATGTGAAGCAAAAATATCTTTACCATGACTAAATACTCCCACAGAAACAATCTCCTCAGAAGGAGAGCCATGGTACCAGTATCGCAGTACCGTGGCTATCGCATGAGCAGGTAATATTCCTGTACAATGGGACATCCGGGAACTCAGTGTACTCTGTGCAGACAGAAATTCTGAATGGATCCATTCACTACCAACAAAAAAATGGAGAAAAAAGGGATGAAAAACTAAGATGACTGCAAGAAGAATAGTTTCCTAGAGAAAAAAAAGAACTAAACCTGAGGAAAGAAAATAGTCAAAACTTACTCAAACTTCATTGCTGAAAGCAAGGTATTTTTACAGAGAGAAAAAAAAAGTCTAATAAAACATAGCTTAAAAAGTAACCAGTCCTACTTTCCTATGAAACTTAGGTCATTTACTCAAGTCATAACCTCTCTTATTTTATATGTAATTTAATATTTCATATGTAATTTACATATTACTGTCTTATGTAAAAACCCAGCCATGAATCAGTCTGCCTGTGTGAGACTCAGTACAAGCCTAGAGCACAGAAATGTCTGCTCTCCAGTAAATGCTAAGTCTAGACCAGAGTGGGAGATCCAGGTAGCCAGGCCTGGGTGTATGTCACATCTGCTGCCTCTCACTGCACCCACCCCTTCTCTGCTGCTGTTCTTTTCACAGGAAGTTATCTAGCTGCCAGGTTTCCTTTTCACATATATTAACAAATCATCTGTTTTGGGAAACTGACAAACATTAGTATGCTCAGGCCTATTCCAGGTAATTCAGGCACAAATACCTGTTTATACTATTTCCAAGTTCCTTCATGCAAACTAGACTTCTAAGTCACGACCTGGACTTACATTACTTCCTATAAACTGCTCATGATATAAGAGAAATCCACTTAAAATGTAGGAAAAATATAGTTATAAACAGAGTTGGCAGGAGTGTCAGAACTAGGCACAGCACTAGGAACTACCTGACTTCTTTTGCAGATGGAATGCCTCAGTTTGTGTTTTCCTTTATGTACAGTGCCAATCAGTAAAGACAAATCTTAAAAACAAAAACCTTTATTGATGTTTAATTACACAATTCAGATAAACTTGGATTAAAAGTAGTTATTTGACTTTACTTGAAAGAAATAAATCTGTACTGTACCTATCATAAATCATATTCAACAAAGGACGTGGAAAATTAGGAGGTCCCCGAATAGCACAGTCATAGCCATAAAGTTTTGCATGTGACAAATCAATGTAGCTAGACCCAGTAATATTGCCCCAAACAATCACATCTTTAACTCCTGTAACAAAGGAAAGTGAAGAGACAAATACTTTAACAAAATGAGCTTCAGAAATCCTCTTCAAAGTGAATTATTCAAATCTGTGCCCTGCCTTGCTAGCAGAAATTATTTGATCTGATAAATGCAACCAAGTTCTCTGTAACATATTAAACTTCATCACAAGCTGAAAAAGGAGCTTTAATTTATATCATCTTACTGTAAATAAGTCAAAATTTAACTCTTAAAACAGTAACAAATCATATTGCAAACATACAGAAACCTTCCTTATAAAATCCTGTAAAAGCAAATATATAAACAATAAAAGCAATAATTAAAAAAATAAAAACTACCTGCTTTGGTGCAAAAGGATTTTCTCAAAAAACCTGTTGATCGGCTATTCAGCCTATTAACTTGCTTTTCCATTTCATTAGGCTCCAAAATACCTACACTTGTCATCAATGACCAGTTCTAGCTATGCAACACTTACAGAATCCTGATGCTGAGCAGACTGTCAGAGCACACCTTTGCTACGCAGTGCAAAACTGTGCAAATATAACAAAGGTGTAACAACTGACCTGAAAACGAAAGTTAATTAACCTCAAAATAATATTACAACACAGTTACACTTTACTGTCATTATCTGCACAGCAGTATGTTGCCATGTTTATTCACAGCTCCAAAATAACAATGCACTACAGACTGCAAATGCAGTCTTGAAGTCCTAGTACCCAATCTGCAAAACAATTGTCGTCCCTAGCACATTTCCAGCATGAAATATACACCGGAATGGCAGGGCTGCATCTCAGAGCAAGCAAAAGACACTCTGGCATTCTGTAAAGCCAAGAAATTCAGTGAGTGCACTGCTGTGCATTTCTGCATGCGCATCAACTGTGTTCTGGAATGAAATATGTACTCCCGAAGGTTTGCTGAATTCCCCAAATGCTAAATAAACACTCACCTGCTGTGTTCACATTCAGCTTCCTGGCCAGCATGGCTTTAGCTGCACTCTCCCAGGATGTTGCAATGGCAATGATATTTTCAGGCCTAATGGATGGGCCATATGTCCTTAACATTGTTGCCTTAAGGTTTGCAAAGGTTTTTCCTGATGAAATTACTTTGACATCACTCTTGGCATTCTTCTCAATCAAGGGAGCATACACTTGGCAGATCTCACTCACTTCTCTGATGTGGTTCTCACGGGATTGGACTTCAAGGTTTAAGGGGACATCATCAAGAACAATGATAATATCAGCATCAATAAAAGCCTGGTCTATTTTTGTGTGCTCTGAAATACTGCGGAGAAGTGGGAATGCCATGTCTTCAGCTTCCATTACGATACCGCAAAGAATTTCCTTAAACTGGTCAGTGTCAAGCAAATGGATGCTGATTTCTGTGGTCATCCCAAACACTTCTCCATTTGCCAACAGAGGGATCAGATGATAACAGATTGGAACTGATGCGCTGGTAAGAGAGGATGTAAAAAAGTTGCAGTTAACAATGAACCACTGCTTGTTTGGAAGTATTACATAAATACAAAAGTGTTAGTTTTTTACTTAATTACATTTAAAGACACCATTAGCTTGCATCCTTTACTGCTCTTTTTGTCATTTTAACAGGTTAAGAATTAAAACAGTTGGGTTCTCCTTTCATTTGAAGGCTTCTCCATCCTGTGCATCTCAATTGATGCCGTCACTTAAAAATTGATGTCTTTATAGAACCACAGTTTTTTAATGTGCTCTAATAGGACTACTAGAAATACAGGAATTTCTTAAAGCTCCAAGAGACTTTACCTACTCTGATATTTCCAACAACACTTAATGCAAGACAGTTGTGCTATAAAATTGCTAGCTTGTTTTGTAAATACCTGTTTTTCCCTAAACTGATGTGAGGTGTAAATGATGCCTGTTCATATCCCTCATTTGAACAGGTGTAAAGCGTAACAAAACAATAAATTATTCCTAAGTTATATATTAATTGGTCATTGTGAGGGCTACAGAACCCAAGTCAAATCATCAGATTACAGGGATTTGTGCTTAGTTTCAGATGGTTACACCAGTTATATGTGATAAGAAAAAGTGCATTCCTCTGAAAAGAGTAGAAGTTCACAGGTACTCTCTTCACTCTCACCTGGTAATCCAGATCTGCATAGGCTTGATAAGACTTTTAATCTCTTCATCGTCTTTTACAATTTCAAGATATGCCTGCAGGTTCTCCTCAGCAATGTCTAACATTTCCTCCATCAGCATCATGGAAGTGATGCCATAATATCGCTACAAACAAAAGGGATGATCTCTAACCAAATTATAGCCCAAACCCATCAAGGTAATTCTAACAATAGCTTTATTTTACATTTGAAAGAGGAAAAAGGAAAAACAATGTTGTAAAACATGGTCTTACAGTATTAAAGGCAGCTTATTACCTGAGCATATTCCAGAAAATCATTAAGTCCTCCCAGAAGCTGACCCTTCCCTCCACGGTCCAACAGCTCTCTCCAAATGATAGGAGACTGTCTATGTTCCCATCCATTTGTTTCACAAATGTCATGAAGCCACTGCTGATGTAAACATTCCCACCAGATGTTTTAATACATCATATTTGATAACATTTAAACATTACAGCTACAAGCATTCTTACTATTTCCTCTCAATATATAATTACAAGGTGCTTCAGAATTTATGTACCAGTGGGTACAAAATGGGGGAATAACACAAAGCAAGGTATGGTGATACACTGGGATAGCTCACCTCAAGGTCTTGATTTCACTTAGTTGTCTTAGTGGTACAGAAGAGAGCAGTGTTGTGAAGCAGCAAGTAATCTGAGGATTCTTACTCAGCCACAGAAGGTAAGTAAGGTGAAGAGGTTAATTGCTTTTCACTGAACTGTTCAAGTTACTTGGTGGAGGTGTCAAGCAAAATATACAAGGTAATAAATACCACAATACTGTCTGTGTCATGGAATAAGACTGCAGTTTTTTCAGAGCCTTATAGGTAGCATGTCTACAGCATAAGTACTCAGAAAGTACATCCACGCTTTAAACAAATATGTGATATTTGTTTTTTACTTCCACTGTAATTCAAAACTCTTAAATGCCCCAAAGGCTCTTGACAAGAAACATCTCGGAAGGTATATGTAATCACAGTGGGCAAAAGATTTACAGATTGAGCAGTCATTTATACTGTAAAAAAAAAAGTCAGAACAGACAAGCAAGCAAGCAACCAAAACCACCTTGACCTTTTTCTTGACACAATACAACTTTAGGCTAGTCCACACTTTGTGCCTATTTTCTGTGGTAAAACTCAGAGACGTCAGTTGCTCAAAACATTGTAACCTTTCCTCTGGCTGGCTCTCCTAGCCAAAGCTGCTCCTGCAGCACCTCTATCCACATAGCAGACCACCAATAGAAGAGAAGAAGAAACGTACTACAGATAAGCACATTTCTTGGTTTGTAGAGCACTGGGGCACCTATCGGCGACCTGATTTACAATTCCTTACCTCCCACCTGTCAGGCTGCTGAGTAATCTTGTGAAACCTGAAGTTGGGCAAGTTAGTCTGGAGATAGTCAGCCAGGAGTTCAGCTTTGGCATAGTATGGGCAGTTTGCCTTGCCTGTGAACATAGCAACAGCAGCACAATTGGATGATTTTGTCATTCACCGATAAGAACTTAAAAGACTAAACGTTGTTTAATGTGAGCCAGCTAAGGAGGGGTAATTCTGCAGGTGAAACAGACTCCCGAACCAGCGTCCAAGGGGCCGGGGAGCCCACTCCTGGAGGGACAGCAACAGGGAGGCTGACGCCTCACCGACAGCATGAGGGGGAACGCTGACCCGGGACCGGCTGAGGCTGCGCGCCGTGTGGACACGGCTCCCGGAGAGCCCCGGGCACGGGGGTGAGCCCGCAGAGAGGGGCAACTGCGGCAAGCACGGAGAGCTGCCCCCGCCCGGGTCCCGGTACAAGGTGCTGCCGTCGGGACTGCCCCGCCCGGGTCCCGGTACAAGGTGCTGCCGCCGGGACTGCCCCGCCCGGGTCCCCCCTCACCCGCCACCACGAATTTGGCCATGCGCGCGCCTCCCTCCAACGGCCGCTTCGGCGTTGCTCAGCAACGCGCCGCGCGCAGCGGCAGTTTGTCCCTCGGCACGCACCGTCCGTCTCGCGCGGCGCGCCGGGAGCTCGCGGGTCAGCGGGCCCGTGTTACGGCGGTGCCGCGTGCGAGGTAACAGCGGCCGCCGGCAGCCCCGGCCCGGCCCTGCCCGGCCGGCGCCGTCCCCTCCGTTCCTTCCGAGTGCTCCGAGGCGCTGCGGAGCCGCCGAAAGGTCTCTGTCCCCGTGTACTGTCCCGGCCTGCTAGGCAGCGCTCCCAGGGTCAGCGGGAAGTGATCCCGGAACCCAGCGGCTTCTCCCCGGCGCCGGGAGAGCGAACGCCCGCGGGTGTGCAGTGAAGGCGGCTTTACCCTATGGCATGGCAGGCAAGCTGGGACAGGCTGGCGGGCGGGATCCCGTTACTCGCTGCTGGTGGTCTGTAGGGGCTCTCTAGAGCCCTGTCGGGAGACGCCTGTGCATGGGGAAAGGTCCTCTAGGAAAAGGCTCTGCTTCCCGGAGCAGGCAGAGCAGCAAGGAGGAAGCAAGAGTTGATGCCCGGGCTGTCCTTGCGCTGAGATGTTTGACTGAAATGTAGGAGACCAAATAAAAGCCCCTCTGCAAGCCAGTTTCCGAGGATCTTTTACTAAATCTTCTCCCTTTTTGTAAGAATGCACAGATTTGGCAACTGAAACGGTGGGAATTGAAAGTCTGGTAACTAATCCATAATTTTCAATTGTTTTTACAGATGAGTGATCTTGTGCAGTTTCTCCAGAACTGTTTCCACTGGTAGAGTCATTGGATCCCTTACTTTGAGTTGGCATTTCAAATCTATTCATGAGGCATTAGTAGAAATGAATAATAAAATAAGTTATTTGTTAAATACTGTTAGATGTGTGCATAGGTACAGTTCTGTGCTCATTCCCAAATCTTCAGCCACAGCAAGAAAACACATTTTGTGGATTGGGAGATACAGAGATCCCTTAAGAAATGTGAACTTCAGGAAACTACTTTTAAATATTTTGCCTTCTCTGCATGGGTCGTCTCTTCGATTTCTATCTCAAAAGACAGATGTTTATAGCACAGGTGCAGAGGCTTTGGTGAGTGAGAAGGCTTCCCAGAGCTCCTTAGAAGTTGAAAAGTTGGATGATTCTGGGAGCTTCAAACCGAAGCATGTAGTGAATCATAGTGACCCATTCTTTACCAGTCTCCGGAAATGCACCTGTCCTTCCGATGCGCTGGACTTGGCTTCGGAGGCAGCTGTTTCCATTAAGCACTACACAAACTGTTTAACCATGACCTGGAGGCTCTTCAAGAACCTGTCAGAAGAGCAGCAGCGCTACGAGAAGCAGTTGATCTTTGAGCACCCGGCTTTCAGGAAGCTGTGCCAGCAGCTGCTGCGCGACGCGCGCAGGATGACGCGTGGGGACCTGGTGTTCAGCCTGCACGCCCTGGTGAACATCGGCGTGCCACAGAACACGCTCCTAGTCCAGACCTTGGTGAGGGTGTGCCAAGTAAGTATGAAAATCCTTCTCCTAAATTTGGGCTGAATTACCAGTGGATCATTCTGGGACACTGTGCAGCATCAGATAGAGTTGGATTACATCCCTGGTTTAGTCTGAGGTTCCATGGAAACAGTTCCCATATTGATTTGTGTGTCCTTCTAATTTCCTTAACTTTTGAAACCACTGCCTGATTTCAGATTTAAAAGAGAAGTTTCAAAAATCATTATCACTCCCAAAACAACTATTTTTGCCTGATGTGAGACCTTGTGGGCTCTGCAAAATTAGAACTTGTAAATTGACTTTTGAGGGGAAAAAGAAAAGGGCAGGTACAGATTAAGAGTGGTCAGGTTTTTTTTCTGAAACTTTTCCTGGTTTGAAGTAATCCAACATTGTCAAAACTTTTAACAGGAGAAGCTCAATCAACTGGATAACCGATGTATCTCAGTTTTGGCAACTACATTAGCAGGGATGGATAAAGACAAGAATGTGAGCGCTCTTCAAGCTGGATTACAGTGAGAAAAACACATCTTTTGTGTCCTTTGTATTTAAATGTTTGAATGCATGTCTGTTAGAAATCACCAAGGGTATCTCTACACATAAAATATGGTCTGTGTTTTTAGGATTTAAATGATCGTGTGAGGTAAAAGCTGTGTTAGAGAGTGAATTTTGGCACTGTCTTTGCAGTTTCAAGGAGGAGGATTTCCATTGATAAAGAATGCTGTAATGCAGGGTCTGCAGGGGATTGTGTTCTGACTGCAGCTCCACCAGTGTAGTTTTCTTGTGATGTTGATCAAGCCCCTTCACATATCTATCCCTTTTTCATCTGTGTGCAGACACGAGGTAATGAGACTATCTTGCTTAGGGACCTGTCTGATTTTTCATGATAAAAAACATTGTTTAACAGCCTGGTAATATTTTCTTACAGTTTAGTAAGTGAAAATTCACTGAATTTCACTGAAGTGAAGACTATTTGTGTCCAGCAAGTCCCTCTGTGTAGTGATTTATCAGAATAACTTTTGGTTTTTTTCTGAGCCCATGCAATTTACATGTGTAACCAATCTGCTCACTCCCATGAGATTGATTTTACTGAGGCTATCACAAAACTTGCCATGGATTAGTACTTTTGACCCTGTATCACGTTCTACTTTGAGAAGGTGGATGTGATACCCAAAAACCAGATTTTCCTGGAAGCGCAGGTACACAGTTCTTAAAAGTTGGTAGAAAGCAGGAGTCCTGTCTACAGTTTTATATCCTGATGTCTAGAGCTCTGGCCCATTTGCAGGGATTAATTTCACTGCCTTAGAAGGTGACACTTCATATTTCTGTAGGTGTGTTTACCTGTGCAGGTATACTTAAGGGTGGTTCAGACATAACAATTACAATACCACCCACTGAGCCAGAAAAGGAGGTGCTAAGAGCGCACATTGATCTCTGAGTCATCTCCTGTTGAGCCCACAGCACTCTATTTGGTTTTATTCCTCACTTGCATCCAGTTGTTATCTGGGTCCATTCCTGAGTTTCCTGTCTCTTTCAGAACTTGTCTGCACATGGATGAGCAAGATAAAAAGATAAGATTTTTAAAGATAAAAAAGTGCAATTTTCTTTCTCTGCAGAAGGTTGTTAATTCCTTGGGGCTTAACAGCACTCATATTTGCACTGTCACATGTGCTGTCTGGTCAGGTCCCTCTGCTAAGTGTATCAGCAGCAACATTCATCTATTAGATTAACATTAAGAAAGCATTTATAATTGTCTCCATGTGTAAAATATCTGTGCTAAAGCTATGTCATGCAGAGTTACGTTAGCATTTCAAAAAAAGAAAGATGGGAGAGGAGCAGTGAAGAACAATGGAGGTACTTAGCTGTTTCTGCTGAAATGAGGAGAGCTCTTGTGTGTGTTTCCTCATCAGGTTACTAGTGGAGCAGCGCATTTCAAGTCTCAGAGACATCTTTATTCTGCAAAACCTGATGAAATGCCTGGGGAAGGATGCTCCAGTTTTTCTGAAAAAGAAATTAGAGGTAAAGTTAGTTGGAGGCTCTTTTTTACTCCCACAAAGCCAGTGCTCTTCCATCATTTATAAATTGTGTATAGTTCTTTGCAGACACTGAAAGAGAAAATGTAATAGAAAGGTAACTGTATTTGCCTAGCTATATCTGTAGGAAGAACTTAGATTTGGAGGCTGGTAACAAAAGGCATTGAGGCAGTAAACCAGCAGTGCCCTCCCCTCTTTGGATTGGCCACATGGTGTTTCATAGAAACACAGGCTGTTTCCTGATTCCCTTTCCCAGCCTTTGACTGAAGATGAGGTGACAGAAAGCTGGTCTGTGATGGGGCTGTGTCCAGTAACTGTACAGGGCAGGAGGACTGGTTGGAGCGAGATGCCAGAACTCCCCAAGCTCATGATCTTGTTTTTCTATGTATCTGATAGGTCCCCATGGAAATACAATGGCTGGGAGCAAGCTGTAGGTTTTATGGCAGGGTGTATTGGGTTTTGTCCCCTGATGTAAAAACCCTTTTGGAAACCTTCTCTTGAACAGGACCTGCTAGTGTTTTCATCATGTAACTGAAGGGCTCTGACATCAGAGGTTTTAGTAGCATTCATGAAATATAAAACTGAGAGGAAAATAACATTTGCACTTGTTAACTAAAGGGAGCACTTAATTTTCTGAGCCCACAGGGTGCTATTTTTTTTACAGGGCAATTTCTTATGATAGGTGCATTTTGTATTTAACCTCTGATATGTATTTAAATATAAAATACTGTATTTTAACAGCCAATATAATTTTTAGTTTCATTTTCACTATCACTTGTATCAATCAAGTGATGGCTTTGATAAGTGAAATATCCTTTCTGGCATCAGAGCTGACCTTCTCTGCCTCAGTCCACATTAGTAGCTGGTTGTTTGTATAAAATACAGGCCACTCACTGCTGAAACACTTTGGAGGCTCACAGTTTTCATGCATGTGCAAAACCATAACTGGACTACTATGAACTTTTAAGTTAACTGTGTCTGTTTTATTTCTGCTACTTTCTTAAGAGCTGGTAGAAGATGTGTATTCACAGTATTTGGAAATGACATTTATTGAGACTTTTTTCTTTTAAAATAACCATATAAAGGCAAATAGCTGGAAACTTGTGTTGTGACACATTTCTAGAGCACTTGACCTGCTATAATTGTGTATTAAGTAATTGACAGTAGTTATTATATGCTTTTACTGTTTTTTGCTTCTTTTTCTTTCATATAATTCTGAACTAAGGACTTTGGGAAAGTTTTGGTGATTATGTCTTCACCAGAAAGCAATGATAATATACCTGAAGAATGAAGGATTTAACAAACTCTGGTTCACTTTAGATGGCAGTTGTGAGAGAAATAGATGGTTTGACTTTTCCGAATGCTCTGCGTATGTTTTTCGCTCTTGCTGCAATGAGTTATTGTTCCCTTCCAATCCTGAATCCCTGCAGTAAAAAGATCCAGGGTAAGAAAAGAATATGTTAATTAAATTTCCCTTCCTTATACCAAATTCTTCCTAATTACCTCATCTCACTTTTCTGATTTCCTTTAAAACTCAGGAAACATCTTTGTTTTACAGGATATTATAGTTATGTGGAGCCATTGGACAAGCAGCAGGACAGAAAATTACTGATCAATAATAAAAGCAAATAGCTCTTGTCATCTCTTCCCTTCTTAACTTTTATCTGAATTACATATTTTTCTTTACATTTTTCTGTACACAAGATCTATAAAAAATAATTTAATTTTAGCAAGGAAAAGAGATTTCAAATAAAATTTTATGACAAATCTGAATTGGAAATTGACAGCTTACAGGATGGATTGGTGACTTAGTGTTATTAGTTGGTAAACTAAAGGGAGAATAGCATTTCCTTGATTACTGGATTTAATTATTGAGTGCTGCTTAAGACTTAACCTCATGCTGTAGCCCATAAAAATATTAAATGAAAGATAATGCTTTTATCTCTTCTCTATACCTTTCCAATACATTGCTTAAGTATATGTGGTCAGTATGTGTTGATTCATGTTTAAAATACATAAAAATTCGTATCTCAAAAAGCATGAAGGTAGCATAATGGAATTCATAATAGAAATTACTCAGAAGCATTAAGGCTGCTTATACAGTCTCTATTTGTCCTGGTTGTTCATATATGATAGGACACAATGTTTAATTGCACATCCTGGTTTCTCCCATAGGACTTTCACCACACAGGCCAGGTGGCATACACAGAGGGAGGAGTGACTTTCTTCAGTGTTTTTTTAGTACATGCTGAAAATCAAAAATCCCAGAACAGATGACATCCTGGGAACACAATCTTCTTACTTATTTTGTTAATTTGTCCCCTTTTACTGATTAATGTATTGTAGCTTGATTCTGGTTCAGTTGGGTTTCTTCTGTCTCTGTTTCTTAATATGTTTTAGCTCAGTTGAGCTTTGCTTGGCTAGTCACAGTCTTCCACAGTTTCTTATCATATTTTTCCCCTCCTTCATCCCTTAACTAAACTGTTCTCACAATGTCTCAATGTCTTCAACCTACATCTCCCATTGCTTTTTATCATTTGTCCTTCTTTGATTTTTTTGTTACAGAAAATGTCCATGATGTTCCATTTCGGCAGTTAATTCTCATTCTGGAAGCTTGTCACACTCTCCAGTACCGTAATGTAAAACTGTTTTCAGCATTAGCAGACTATGTTCATTCTACTGCCTACCTTTGGGACAAAAGACAGGTAAATTTTTTGAGACCAAACAATCTGTAGCAGTACTAATAGAGTATTTGATGCTTCCATCTTTCTTCATGTTTGTGCTTGATCTTTGGAGAACAAATGTTTATGGATACCAGTCTGATGAAGCTGATAGTTAAATTTTTTAAATGCTGTTCTATTTATTGATAAGTAAAGAAACAAAAGTTTTGGAAATTTTGCTTTCATTAAAAATGTCCTCTATGAAATCAGCAGGTAGGATCAACTTCACTGGTTTTCTTGACTTATAAAACTATCTTTTCTTTTAGATAATCCTTTTTCTCTCTGCCTGTGAGACACTTGGCTTTCAGCCTACTGAATTGCTGGATATTTTTGCTGAGAAGGTGACAGAAGACCCTGATTTCCTTAACTTGAAAAACCTTTTCATTGTTCTTCGAGTGTATTCTCGACTCAACCATGTTCCCAGAGTCCAAAAGCACCTGTAGGTTTTCATTTAGAGTGCCTGACAATATGTTACATAGTCACTACAGAATAATGTATTGCAGCTAGTATTTAATTTTATTTGTGAAAGAGCTCAATCCTGTTTCATTTATCTGTAAGGTAAATTGCTGTCTTTTCATGTTTTTTTTAAATATGTTTTTTTTTCTCTAACTGAAAGACTAACCAGGTTCTAGACTGACAAGGCTACTAAATCTGTTGATAGGTAGCTGTATCCTCAAAGTAAGAATCAAACACTAATGTTTAATAATACAAAATACAATTATCCAAGATAATAAAGATTTCTAAGTTGTATTTTTGTTTGAAATATGTATTTTATGTAGCTTTATTTGTGCACTTAGATACTTTTCTTCTCCTTTTGGAAAAGGTTTTTTGAGACTCTTCATAGCTGCTTGAATAAGTACCTGCCTCAGATTTCCAGCACAGAACTGCTGAAGGCAGTGTATTCACTTGGCATTTTAGGATATCTTCCCTGCCGTGCACTTGATGAGTTGCTGCAAAAGGACAGCAAGGATGAACTTACAGCGTCAGGTCAGACCTTACTTTGTCATGTTCTTGTTTTAAACAGGATGCCTGCCTGTGTATGTAATTTGTTGTAATTGTGTTAGAAGATAGAAATTAAAGAACACAAGCATGATTAATATTAAATTTGAAGTCCTCAAGACAAAGCTAATGTAGTGATGGTGATCTGAGTGATCTGGGTCTGCACTGGGGAATCGGGCTTATTGTCTTGGGCCCCATGGTGGCATTTTAACAGTTTAACAGTAGGTATGCACTTAAATGTAGGAAGTCTTTGCAAACTTTAGTACCTGGAGTTGTGAGTAAAAGTGGGATTTGGAATGCTCTGAGTTATAGTAAGGTCCTTGGAATGGTTTGTAGAAGAATTTGGTTTCCACATGACAATTTTGTACAGCTAGTAGAGTAGTCAAGTGGAATTTGCTATGGTAGAACAGACTATAAAACATAATAAAATGAAAAATTCTGTGGGATAATGTATTGCATGTAATATTTTTTGTATCCTTTTTCAGATGAACTTAAAGAACAAAACACAGTGATGCTTCGCTGTGTGAAAACGTGTATGGAGCTTGACAGCCCTTCTTTCAAAAAGCCTGCATTTGTGCTGACTGAGAATTTGTCCTCATTAGTATCTCTTAATCTCAGAAAAGCTCAGGAGGCACTGATAGAACTTCTGGGAGATGAGAACATGTTTCGGCAAAATGTTCAGCTGCCATACAGATATCATATTGGTATGAAGTGATATTACTGTCATATTATTTTTAATATGGATTTATAATCCCCAAAATAATAAGATGGTAATAAATTTCCATAGGGTGCAAGTGATTAAAAGTTTAACACTTTGAAGATACAGTCTTTTAACAAATGATGTCATTGATTGATGAATTTACTTTTAATAATGCTTCTGTTAAAGTTTTTAAGTCCATTTACTAAAACTTTTATGATTTCTCTTGTTTACAAAACTGCTTTGGACTTTTTTTCAGGCATCAGTAAGCAGATGTTAATTGTACATAAATCCAATGTGGGCAACTTTGAGAGAGTTGACATGTTAGTACCAAATCATGCTAGAAACAAAGCCAAACAGCAGCTGCCTTTTTTTTTCTTTTCTTTTCCTCTCATGTTTCTTCTCTGAAGTTCTGGCTAAGATTTATGCTCTGCTTTCATTTATGAAAGGGGATATGACTTCTTTTGGTTTCTCTTTTCTTTTGATATTGCCTCATTGCCTTTTTTTTTTTTTTTTTTTTTTTTTGGCCAGTCACCCAGCTTACCAGTTCTTCTGTACTAGTAATAATTTTATTCCTAAATATTTCTAATGAGGAATTGGATTGCGGGAAAATCTGAGTAGGCATGACAGACAGTGATCAAGAGCAGTTTCTTTAAATGATGATTTTACTCCATAAACTTAAGTCTGCAGTTTCAAGAAACAAATTAATTTTTTTCTTGAGATGGGCAAGCTATAGCTTTATATTCATTGCAGCGAGGGAAAAGCTATCAGTAATAATTTAATTATTAGAGAACAGCAGTTAGAAACAGACCACTGATGGTATCTATTAACTTTTTCAAATGAGCTGTTCATTTGAAAACAATTTGAGCAATTAATGAGTTCAAATGGCAACATTAATTTTAACCTCTTGCAGAGTTAAATGTTTTGTTGTTTTGTTTTCAGATTTTGAAATCAGAATGGATTCAGACAGAAAGAAAGTGCTCCCCATAACTCCCAGAGATGATCCTCCTGATTCTCATGTTCAGAGGTGTCTTTTTTTGCATATTTTTTCTAGCATGCTAGTTTTATTTGCATGTATCCCATCCAATTACTTTGGTTCACTTATTTACAGAAGCAAAGTAGATAACTCAGTTATTATTTGTACTCACTGGGCTATCCAAAAGTTTCCATACCAGTGCAGAGCAACAATTCATCCAGCTCCTTACCTTCCTTTAACAGAGGCTAACATTTAACATTTCATAGAAAGAGGCAGGAAACATCACAGTGATCTGATACTCTTGTAATGAATGCAGGTAGCAATTTTTTAAAAAGTGTTTGTCCAATTAAACATTCAGTTATTCTCTCAAGTCTCAAAAATTTGCATCTCAGTGATGTTATGGCAGTTAATTCAGCTACTGAAATGTAATTTGAATAAAAAGGATCATCATATCCACATTTTAGGTGATTAATTTAATCTTGTGTAGAAGACTGACCTCTCAGTAACTGAAGCAGGGACATATATCATTTAAGTAATGCTTAAGTAGAATTGGGTAATATTTAACATTTATGTGCTGGATCACTGTACAGCAATGTATTTTGTACAGTTTGCTTTTTGATAAAAGGAGAGCTACTGAATTGTGTAACAGAAACTCAGTGTTCCAAGGCATTCAGCTTTCCTCACCCTTCCAAATAGGTTATAATGGCAGGAAGTGACTGATTCTGAATATCATTAGCAAAGGATCAAAGTAAATGCAGAATCTGTCACATTAATGGAGAATGTTGAATGATCTGTTCCCTTCTCATTGTGGGAGAAGTGGAGATCTAAGTATCTAATTCTGCTGTAGGTATTTGGGTAGATGCTGGTACTTGTGTGAGCCTCATGGAAGAAAAGAATCTAAATTACTTAAACCTGAAGAAGGAAGAGGATAATGAAATTTGTGCAGTCCTGATATTTTTGCCTACCAGAAAGACACATGTATATTCTGCAGTGCTAATGGACATCATTGAATCATTGTCTTATAAATGATTATTCTGCATTTGTACAGTGAAGTCTTCTTACTTTCCTTGTTTGCAGGTTGGCTTTTCTGTTTGCTCCTATGTCTGCCTTCTGTCTGGGTACAACACACCCCCGGGGGAACTTGGCAATGAAGAAGCGGCATCTAAATAAACTGGGCTATCGTGTGATTCTGGTGAGAGGAGCTCATTACTGTCTCTGTTTCAGTTCTGTTAGCAGCACAGTGATGAGTATGTTTGGTAGATCAGGCCTTGTTTTACAAAGTATGAAGGTTCACCAGGAATGGTGGGCTTTCTCCAGAGTGATAATTGTGTATCATTTCTAGTTAGAGGGTAGTGATGCTATCACTAGGGAGAAAGAGAGGGGGACTCTAAAAGACAAGCTACTACTTACCATTAGCAGTAAATAAATCATTGAGGGAAAAAAAAAATTAAGCCACAAATTGCTTTGTACCTGAGAAACTAATGTGTCTTTGGCTTATTTCCCCAATTTTTATAGAATCAATGATTCAAGCGAACTCGTTTTCAGAATACAACAACTTCCTGTGGCTTTTTCATTGTAGAGTGCTTGGTTTGTAGGACAGGGTAGTTTGGACAATAGAAGTAATGTACCTTGTCCTTTTACTTTCTTACAGATCCAGAACAAGAAGTTTCAGGAAATGAAAAATGAAGAAGCAATTGAGTTTTTGAAAAGAAAAATTTATTCAGAAGATGCTTTCTCTTGTCCTGAAGCAACTGTGCAGGATAATAATTAAAATAAACTAATTTTGTTTCTCCTGATTTCTCTTTTTCTTGTGTAATTTTTGTAAGGATTTTAATAGAAGAGATAAAAAATTTTATACACAACTCCCTTCTCCACCATATTACTGAGTAAGAAAAGTTTGCGAAATGAACACTGCCTGCTGATAGTGGGGGCTTTCTTTTGTGAAGTGGGAGCAGATTTTCTTTAGTGGAAGGAAATAATTGATCCAAAAAGCACTCTGACATCTATTGCTGTTACAATGTCTTAATTTAGTCTGTACTTTGCTTACCCTCCTGCATGTCCCTGCTCAAATTTCTCTCTTCTCTTGAGCTGGGCCAGAGAAAAGAATTCAAGTGCTGTTGGAACCTGGCCTACAGTTAGGCACTAGAAGGATTTCCTCTCAACTATATAGTTCTTTATGTAGAACTGTATATGGTAAATCAGTAAATAACTAAGCCTAAGTAGCATATTAAAAGATGCAGTCATGTGCAACTGCAAAAATCAATCTTCCTCAGTTTTCAGAAGTTTAGGCAGTTAAGCCTGTTTGCTGTGGGCTTTTCCTTTTGAACCCTTTACTTCACTGCTACTGTAATAGATTTTGATGCTTCTTACTGCAAGAACACAGATCTGCTGTGTCTTTATTAGCTGACTCCTTCTCTCTGTTTCTCTGTTTCTCTGATATTAGTAGCTCCACAACTATTAAAAGAGGTGTTGCAATACTCAATTTGTTCATTACACCCTGTGATGCATCTGCACTGACCTGCTATGCAGTGGTGCAATTGATTGGGTTGGCAGAGCTCTAGAACTGCAAAGCAGCTTTGGACCTTTGATAGGAAGGAGCAGAGAGAACTGATACATCTTTCCTCTTCTTGGTAACATGTAAGTGACAAAACTGCATTTTGTTCTGCTGGAGTTGCTCAAGTTGGTAACAGCTTGCTTGTTTCTTCGGCGTAATCAGATCTTCACTCACAATTTTGCTGTAGCAGTCACAGGCCCATGGGCATGAAGGGAAGCAGGGAATCAGCACTACTTTCTACAGTGACTCTGTGCTGCCTAACCGTGGTGCCCTTGCTTCACTTGCTAAGCTACAAGCACTGTGTTCTTTGTCTTTCTGAAGTAGCATGGACACATGGTTAAGGTGCTGCAATGATGATATAAAAAAAAGGTATTACAGTAATGAGATAAGGTGGAAAGAAACAATATGCTTAGAAAAATTTCAGTGCCCAACTTTTTGTGGAACATGTAGATAGAATATGGTGCATATTTATGTAGGAAGCAATGCTACCAAAACTGCATGGTCACCTCTCTGTAGCATAAAATGTAGAGAGAGCTGTTCAGCATTTCAGTCTCTGAAATGCAGCGCATGCAGAAAAACAGATTTGAGGAAATTGTTAAACTTAACAGCCAGAGCAGAGGTCATCTGCTTGACTGGATGAGAAGTTTGTTATACTCCCTTTTTGGATCTTCTACTTTAAGGAAGCATTGTCTGTGAAGCAGGCTAGTCTGTGCTGTTCTGTTCTTTGAGCTGGACTCATGGTCCCAACTGGCACTGGAGGATGTCTGAAATATTCTGTGCTGGAGGGCCAGGTAGCACACAGAGCTATGTTTGAGAAAGTACCTGGTGCTGTTCAAGCTGAAAACTTGCAAACCAATACTGCACTGTCAGCCATGGCTTTTGCCTGGGCTGGGGAGCTGCTCCCTCCAGCTGCTCTGAGCTTCTCAGTCAGGTCCTCAGTTGTAGGTATGTAAATTCAGGGACAGAACACAGGCAGGGGTGACAGCAGCCTGGACAGAACTAACCACCAGCAGGCACAAAATGGCACAGCATGTTATTAAATTAGCTAATCACTATATATTCTTTCTTAAATGCCTTGTGAGTAGGTAGAAACTTAAGTAGTATGGAAGTGTAGTAGTCTGTTGTAAGGATCACCTTGCTTACTAAAGTTTCTTGCTCTATGCTCTCTCAATAATTTATGTCATTTCTATGTCATCTACATTGATTCAGAGTTCCAAGCAGTATGTAGCTGCTGCCAGAGACTTCAGAGCTGTGAGTTTCTTGGATCTTTACATATGCTAAAAGCTAGTCTGCTGAAAATAAACCCATATTTTTCAGGTGTCTAACTTACGTAGTAAGGAAGATCTAATCCCCTGTTCAGTGCATTACAATCCATATTTAGAATACCATTCTCCTCTCCTGAATCATTACTAAAATAAGTGGGAGACTCACAATGAAGATCAACAATAATTATTTTGCGTCTGTAATTATGGGGTTTGTCACTGAGTGGAATGCTTGGTATGGAAGGTGCAAAATCCCCTTTCTAAGCCAAACAGGTACAAAATAAATTATTTTAGCTGACCCGTCAGTGAGGCTAACTAGAGATGTAAGCTGCATCTTTTTCTACCATTTTCATAGTCTGCCTCCAGGTTCATGAACATGTGTTTCTAACCTTTGCTCACACTTGCAACACTTTGTAAGTGCAGTGGCTGGAAATTGTTTCTCAATGAGGAGCGTATGGCCTTATTTCATACTGCCCATGGATGTATCTTATGAATGGATGAAACCCAGACATTTGCTGTCATGTTTGACTGACTAAAGGTACTTAAAGGGTGTATTGAATCTATAGCAAGCCAAGGTTCTTAACTCCATGTGGAATGAAAATAGGTAATTCATTAAATAAAATAAATTGCTGAAGCAGGGGAGGATTTTTCAATGAACTGAAGGCTTATTAAAGAAAGTATAGGGCTTGGAGTAATTATGTATCTATGACTTAAGGACAGGAGACTCAGCTACAAAAAGCAGCCATCTATTTGACCAGACTCTAGGAAGGCACTGTAATTTATTCCTGGGCCACAACAAAGTCAGGAAAGTAGAAGCATATCTTTCCTTCATTCTGAGCTATGAAATACTGGACTTCAGTATTTGTCCTGCCAGTCTCAAAGAAACAAATACTGCCTTTCATGATTCCTGGTTTTTACATGCTCCTTGCTATTAGACATTATTTCATTCATAAATCTTGTCTTATAATAAAACAGTAAAGTGTCATGATAAAACTGGATTATCTGGTAATTTTTTCCTTGAGAATAATGTGTATACTGTTTACCCTGTGAAATCTCCACATCATCAGAAGGCTGTACATACAAAAGGGTGACATGGTTATATCATTGTCATATATCACAAAATCAAAACACTGAGAGAAGGATTTACAAATCTAAGTTACATGGCAAATTTCACAGGCCCAAGGATCCATGTTAAGCATTGCAGGATGGGTGAAGAGGTCTAAAATGAAAGCAAGAAACAGGCAGAAGATGTGGGCTGCAAAGGTCAGGAAATTTCTTGCATTAACAGAAAATAAACAGGTATCATCTGAGCAAAAATGAAACAAATTTTGTGAAGTAATGCAAAATGAGAACAGTGAGTGTTTGGAAAAACAAATTTTCTCCATAAACAGATGGATTTGCATACCCTGATGATTTGCAGTTCTCTCCTGCTTGGATTTCCTCATGTTTAAAACTACTTTTGAACACTAACTCCAGCCTCAAGGTATGAAATATTCTGTCCACTCATTTCACAAGAAACACACAGGAAGTCTCTTTAGAATTTCCACCTTGGTCTCAAAATGATAAAGATATTCATAAGTGACTGGGAAAGAAAGACTAAAAGTTCATTGCAAGAGTGTGATTTTTTTTGTTAAGAAATAAGAATCTAAACAAACTGGATCTTGATTTAAAGGCTGTTTCTCATGTATTACAACTGTTTCTGCATGGACAAAAGGTTTAGTAATGGTTTGTATGCAGAGACCTAGAAATGTGGCTCTGGATAATTGATAAAGTGAAGAAAATACTAATTGGCTTCCCCCACCCCCTGGTCATTGCAGTAAGTATTATTGTATATTGCCATTTGTTAATATTGAGCTATTCTCTTTGCACACAAATGTCAGTGCATGTAAGCTTGCATGAACTAGGTTCCACTTTCGATACCCCTTTACTGACCCTAGAATATTGGAATTAAGATAGAACTGCAGAGTTCAAAAAAAGGTGGAACATTCACTCCTAGGTGAAATGTGCTGAAATCAGTTATTTCAGAACAAAACTGGAGCCATAGTTATCTGATTGTTGTGACATGCATAGTTTTAAAGGGACTACGGTACTTAAATGTAGGTTTTACTGAACATGTATATCTTGTGGTATTGGAGTTTTTTGCTGTAGTAACCACAGTGATTTTAGTAGTTCTTCATCTCTTTTAACTGATGCAAATATAATGGAATTCTGAACTATGTTTAAAATCAGTCCTTCTAGTTGTAGCAGGTTTTCCCCCTTTTTTCAGTATTTCTTGGCAACAATGATATAAAGTGAAAATAATGACTGTGGTGGCAATTGTAAATAGCCAGCCAGAAATAATAAAAAGGAGAATTTGTATTTGTCTGCAGCAGAAGTCCTTGTGTCCACAGATAACCAGTGAGCTTTCTGTTTCATCCTATTTCCACTCTCCAAAAATGCTCCTATGAGTACTCCAGTAACATTGTTGCCATGGCACCTATTAAAACCTGGATAAACTCTTGCTTTATGAAGCAAGATGAATTTTTTTTTTTTTATAAACAGGAGAATTTATTTTCACTTTTCACTGCTATAGGTAAGGGACTCTATCCATCCCTACAGACAGGGGCATATTTTACTGAACATTCCTGATTCTTGAGTGGGTGTCATAGTTTCTTCTTATCAATTCAATCCACAAAGGACACTTCCGAAATCTTCTGTATTTCTCCATTTGATTTTCATGGTACATATTCTGCTGCATGTAAGATGTCACCTGTTCTCGATCGTGGTTTACAAAGGTGGCGAAGTATCTGGGGACTGTGGGGAAAGGGGGAGAGGCTCCTCAGCTGGCTTAGATTAAAGTCAGGGTACTGCAGTAAATATACACCAGCTGAGGCAGTGGCTCTACAACTTCAGAGCAAAAAACTTCAAGTGTTAAGTGAGCACAGTAGGGAGTGGCTAGTGAATTGTCCTCTGACTGCACAGAGGCTGGTGTAAATAGCAACAATTTTCACTGAACTCTTGATTTGTGCTGACACACATGAGAAATGATTCAGAAAACATACAAGATGTGGTGGAGTCCACATTTGAAATGGCATTCACATAATAAAATACTTTAATCTTTAAAATTATATGTGTTGAAAACCAATACTGGGTGCTCATTTGCCCTTTGTGGTTGCTCAGCAGTTAGATGTCAGCTTTATCAGAACAGCAGGTCCTTGACACACAGAACTCTCCAGAAAAGATGAAAGAAACATAGACCCCTTGCATACCGCATTGTATGGGGCAGAAAGAGGGTAAAGATGATGCATTTGTATTTCTTGTTTTAGAATATGCTTCATTTTGCAAATGAATGATTTGTTCTAGGGACATGCTAACTTCTAAATGAATCTTCAGTCTGGGTCACTTCTGTATAAGTGTAAGGAACGTGATGGAGAGCTGAAAAGCAGACAAAAAAACTTTGTGTGTGCATGTGTGTTTGGAGATTTGTTCTGTATCAGCCTGTGCTCAAGGACTGTACAAAATGGTGAATGCCTCACTGACGTCAGCAAGAAGACTTTCTTCTCAGAGGGCAGTGATCCCCCCAAAGGGTAGTATTGAGGAGGATGAAGGTGGGTTCGATTTCTGCTGATGCAGAATAGAAAAATAACTTTCCAAAAATTCTGCTGTAGGTTTGCTACTCGTTTGCTGAACCTAATAACTCAGCATTTGAAGGGAAAAAAGAGAACAATGAAGGTATGAAAACCACTGTCTCTGAACAGAGATAAAGTGATCTGACACCAAAGTAGTAGTCAGACATGGTGAATCTGAATTCAGCTCCATGCTCGCTACTGCTTCTATGTCTCCTCACAGGAAAGGCACTGAGAAAGTCCTTGGGGTACACCCAGATTCCTGGTGCTCTGCACCCGTCTCATTCTTGCATGACTCCAAGGAATGCCTTGTTTGGCAGCAGAGGCACAATTCCAGCACAGCCTGGTATCTGTGTTCCCTGCCTGTATATTAGGGATGCCCCCATGCTGAGTTGCTTGGATTTATAAGGTCTGCCAGGCAGAGTTGGCTCATGTTTCAGATCTACTCCTCGTAAAAAGAGTAGGAACAGCTCAGACATGAGGATGGAGAAAGTCTTGACTGTCTTTGCTGAAGAACCCCAAAGCTTGTGATTAACGCAAGCCATGTCAACAGCTTTACTGCAAACCTACCCAGTCATGTCACACAGTAAGCTCTTCAAAGCTACACTATCCAGTCCATTACTCAGATACTATTAGCAGCAATTATTTTTAACAAAATCACACACCAAAATACAAGCTGTTTCTACTGCATGTCACACCTATGCATACAAATCACACTTCAAACCTTGCTTACAAATTCTTTTAGGCTCATTTGCAAAAATACGCTGGAAATTCTACTGTCTGTAAGTTATGCAGAATGGACTTGTTTGACTTGGGCAAGATTCACTTTGAGATCTTCTATCAGGTACTTTTGACCTCATTAATTATCTCTGGGATTCTTCAAGGATATCATAAGCATTTTTAACAGTTTCTCATGGTGGTTGAGGGATTTGGACATTACTCCCTTGTATGGCCACACATACATAACTGCATGCAAGCAAACAATACATTTACACTCAGTGGTGCTGGCATTGCACAGAAAGCTCAGTGTGTCTGTCATTGTTGATAGAATGAAGGACAAAGGTTAATATGAACATGTTTTATAGCTGCAAAAGCTAATTACTTACAGTGCAGTGTGTATTGTTTGTGTTTAAGAAATCGTATGCAAGCATATTCACATCTAATCATAAAGTATTTTAGCGCTTGTAACAGAACTCATTAAAAATAATCTTGGCTATTCTAGGATACAGTGCAGTAAGCTTGTTTTTTAACTGCTAAGCAATAATGGAGACTTATGTGATGTCCTTTACAGTTCTGCTAGTAGGAATACTATAATACTAATTTATTTACATACAAAGGTAATTATTATATTTAAAAATACAAGCCAGATTTTTAATGTTACATGACATCTTCTGTAAAAAGGCCTAATTAAAACAAAAAGTGCATTATTATGACAGCTAAAGCTTTACAAGATGTTTTGTTTCTTCACAAAATAGAGGATTTTTGCTTAATTCTTGCCCACTCAGAACAACAACACAGGATCAAACACTTCTGCAGATTCTTTCCCCCTAGAGCAACACCTTTGAAATCATGAGTTCTAATCCCGTCATCAGAAGGTATTCTTATAAAGGAAAATTTTTAGGACTGGAGAAGGTGAGTTAAAAAAATAACTTCTTTTTCTGACAGTTGATTCAAGCATATTAAAATCTTTGAGAAAATTGAATCTTTGAGCAAACAACAAGAAAAATATTCTGCAGCCAGCCTTGTTTGTGTGGACCTGGGGTTCAGCGATTTACCATTGCACCTGGAAAGCACTGCTAATACTTTTTAAAGTTTGACTGCACAATCCTTATGAAGAATCATTTCCCATAGGATTTGTGTTTACATAAGGATTGTAGGATTTTGTGCACAATTCCTTGTAAACATGATCACCCTTAACTCCTAATATAGAACCAAAATAATTTGTTACCTTGGAGTAACATGTTGTAAATATCATCTTGGATTCAGACTGTATGTTAAAGGTCAAGATCCTTAAGCAGTGATATTTTGCTGTCTAAAGGATGAAGTAAAAATAATCATTCAGGCTGCCTGTTTTTAAGGAAAGACAATTCAGTACTAACATTTTTCTTTCCTGGTTAAAGAAAATGGTGTCTGAGGAAGCTGGTCTGCCTAGCTAATTAGACCAATACAGGTTCTGTCAGCTTGGTTTCGTCCACTTCCATAAAGAGCTGCTTGCTGAATGGGTATTTGGAGCTCCTTTCTGATAGAAAAGCTGTCCAAAAGCTGTATCACAGGACTTGTGGAGAAAAGGCAGGTGTTATTTCCCATACTGACACAACACACTGGTTATTACACTTGTTCTCAAATATATGAGTACAAATATGCATGTACATAAATGCTGTAAAATCTATTGAGACATCCTTGAAAGTGTCTGTAAATGTGTATTTCTTGAAATTGCTAGATCATGTGCCAATAGTCAAATTAATCCCAGTAAGATAAAGCTTACGTATCCTGTGTTGCTTGATGATCTGCAGGACATTTAATGTTGGCTTAATGGAACTAATTTTAAGGTTTGCTAGTAATTTAATTCCAATCTAGTGTATGTTGGCTGGAATTCTTCCTGGTTTGTGATTATTTTAAAGTCCCAAATGTAAGGTTAATGGGGTGTTTTTATTGTAATATCAGAGACAGAGAGGACAAAGAAATGTCGGCAAGATGACTCTAGAACAAAATTGTTGTCACTCAGCATAGTTTCCAGTATATTTCCATTTATCCTAAGATTGTTGCTGGAACTAATGACATTTGAGAACACTTAGCACTGCCAAATCACAATGGAGTCCAGAGACTTTCAGTAAAACCTTTCTGTAACGGAGCTGTGGAAGCTGAAGGCTTGGAATATTGAGGGGAACAATGATTCACACTGCAGACCACACCACATATTCCTGAATACACAAATGCTACAGAATTACATACGTATATATGTATGTATGTATGTATGTATGTATGTATGTATATATAAAAACTTGTAGAATGAATTGGAATGTTTTGAACACATAAAACCAGAAATCTTTTGGTACTCCTAGAAAAAGACCTATAGAACATTCTATCTCCTCTGACAAGACAACGGAGACAGACCTGTCAATTCATTGTGTGCTTCCCCCAAGTAAAATTACAGTAATAATCAGAAGATATTTTAATATAAAATATATAAAATAATGTAAAATAGGTGAATTATCTACCCCCCTCTTCAGTGGCGCTCAAGTCTAGGACTTAAGGCACATTAGTCTGCTACTGTTTTGACTCCACTGAGTGATGATTCTGTTTTGGACACATATGGTGAGTTTTCTGCAGCAATGAGAGAGAAGAAAATTTAATGGAGGATTATTTTTTCTGAATCCAAATGATGATTTGAAAAAATGTTGATAGTTTTTAATTCAATCTAGTTTAGTTAGGTTTTTAGTTTCAGAATGCCATTTAGTTGTGAAGTGGGAAAGCTTAACATGATGAACTGATGTTTGTGGAGACACACAAGTGTGTACATTTTGTTGTCTTTTTAACAAGCTCTTTGTCCTTGAAAGTAACATACAGCTCAGTAGGGAATCTGGGCGCAGGTAGTTACTAGGATCAAACTCATTGCTATATGATAATTGTTTAAAACATGTGGTATGCTTCAGTATGCAATCTTTAAACAAAACAGTTCTAGCTTGTGGCTGTTGCTACACAGACTGTATGCAGATAAGTCACAAATAGCTGAGCATATGTGTGGTGCAAGGTTAAAACAATAACAAGCAGGTCGAATCATTCAAACACTGGAAATCACTTTGACTCCAGGCCAAAAGCTTAGCTGGAGATGATATCAGTATGGGATAAAAAGAGGATAAACTAACAGGCTTAGCAGCCAGCTTGTTGGAGTCAGCATATAGTATCTATACTTCCAGCAGTACAGCAGATGGTCATATATTTAAGGAAGCACCAGACAGGGAGTCAGGAGATCTGAATTCTATTCCTGGCTCTGCAGCAATATTCCTATGTCACCTTGGGGAGTCACTTTTTCCCCTTTTTTCTTAATCTTTTAAGTAGTGGAAATAATATTTGCTTGTCTAACAGGGCAGTTGAGAGGCTAAACTGATGCTGAAAAAAGTGCACTGAAGCCCTGAGATGAATGTATGGAAGATGTGCAAAGTAAACTTGTTTGGAGAAAAGGACATCACGTGGTTTCACATGGCATGTTTGTGCCACATATTTACGACCTTTCCTCTCCCTAGAAAGTCCCGTTCCTTTTTCCTCACTATTTTCAAGGAGAAAGTAAATGGATTAAACTGCCTTCCACATTTTCTAGAAAGATAAGCAGCTGCCAGTAAGAACCTGACCAAAGAACGGACTTTATTACTGAGAGACACATTATTTATGCCCAAGAGGGCAATAGGCTTGTTGAAGTTAACTGTTCATCCCAAGATATTTTTTTTTTCATTGCTGGTGGAATAATGTCTCTAATGGCTTTTATTCTGAATTCAGAAGTGCTGTTTGCAAGATGAAGTATTGTCTTTTACGAACAAACCTTCTGCTGAAATCCCCAAAATAAGTCCATTTCTTAAATCAGAGAAATGTTCATAATTATTTGCACAGAATTTTCATCTAATGCCCATTAAAATCAACTAGACTTCAAAAGAATCCGAATCAAAGACCTAGCAAGCAGCTGTCGTTTCTTCTGAATTTGATACTTATTAAGCAAAATTATGCTATCTATCTATCTATCTATCTATCTATCTATCTATCTATCTATCTATCTATCTTCATAACTACTTGGCATCATAGGAGTGAGGGTTTCACCAGAGAATAAACAGCTTCTGCCTTCAACATGAAGGTGGAAGCTTTGGGCTGGAGTTGAATTTTAGCACTTATTGTAATTTGTTCAGTTTCTCTTTATGCCTCCATATTTATTTTTTTTTTTTTTGTTCCTAGATTCTGAATCCCTATCAAGGGACTGAACCCCAGTTTAAAGCCAGGTATGTTAAAAGGGCACAGACAATACTGCAGAAGTCTTAAAAACATTAGTCTGCCTACCAGCAGAGGTGGAGACACAGGAAACAAAAGCAAAGGCTATCTGAGCAGATGTCCTGAGTGTTAATAGGAACTTCCAACATTCATTTGTTTACCTGATTCCTCACAAATGAAGCTGCATCTAATTCTATAAACTTGACTTCTTTCAGCTCTTCTGGAAGTCATTGTGGGTTGGGTATCTACTTAGAGAGAAATACTCAGCATTTTCAGGACCAGGCTGTTGAGAAGTTTGCAATAAAACAGAAGTGGTCTGGTGTGATTTATGAAAAAGAGCATATTCTTCTCTTGCCTTCACCCTGGTTTTGTGAGAACATACTTTTGAGCTAAGTTCCTCTTTTATACTGGGACAGTTCAGCTGCCTGTTTCCTTGATAACAGCCTTTGTAAAAATGTAAGAGGACTTCATACTTTGATGAGAAGATTCTATAAATATCCCACAGTTACAGCATGGTGTCATGTCCATACATATGTACACAAACTGACTTACTGGAGACTCTGCACCCCAAATCCATGCAGTTTTCTTCATCAAATCACAAGATAGTTTTAATCCAAGAGAGAGGATGAGAGAAACAATTTCTTTCTGAACAACTGTGCTATATGTCTAACTACAGTCTACAAATGTTTACTCTTGCTATGTGAACTAAACAAGACATTAAATATTTCAGACAGTAACCAGCCCACTTTTTTTTTTTTTTTCCTTTATATATAACAAAAACACTCTTAATGAGAGTCATAAGTCTGTGGTCAGAGACTGATCTGGGCCAACTGAGAGTGGTTTAGATGAGACTCTGATGTCCCAATATTTCCCATTTACAGGAGCATTGGTTGTTCTTTTGTGTCCTCTTTTAAGTTAGGTAAGTGACAGAACTGCACTTAAGAGGTCACAGAAGTGCTCCATAAAGGCACAAACACAAAAAGAAAGGGAGTAAGAATGGAGCTTGTTTTTATGCTCTTTCAAACTAACCATCATGATTTGCCATAGGTCTTGCAAGTAACACTTTCTTGAAATACTAACAATTTTGCCACAAAACATTTTCAAAGTTAGTAATTAGAAAAAGTGTTTCAGTAAGAACGTTGCTAATTGTGTTTGTGGTTTTGGGGTATGGAAGATAAGTATTTTAAGAATTAAGAAAAAGTAGAACTATTTACAAATTAAGTTAATGATTCATCAAGGGCAGGCTGTCTTCCAGGATAAGTCTAGTTGTATATTATAATTGTATAAATTGTGTGTTCAGTCCAGATCTGTCCTCCTCCTCTTTAGTTCTACACTGTCAGTGCTGGATTCTTCACACAAAGATGTGGCTTCCTCTTGGGATCATCTTTTCTCTGGGGATACTAATTCCTGGAAAATTCAGCTTGAAATTGCAATATGACAGGTGAGTGTGATCGGGGTTTCATGAAGAATTGTGTGTGCAATGAAAGTCACAGAAATTGTGTAAGAATAATAATAATTATGAGCTGAAAAACTGGACACAGGGTTACTAAGCTGCAAGCTTTGCAAGATTGGGAAAGAAAACATGAAGATGGGAAATGAAGAATGAGAGAATCAAATCCAAGCCAACAAAGACATAGCTACAGCTGTAGGAGCCACAGAATGGCCCTCAAATGCATCTCAGGATGCTCTACTTCCATTAGTTGAAATTAATTTGTCTTAGCCTCTTTCATAATGAACTTTGAAACCAGATGGTGCAGGAGTAAAATGCTTTTTCTGAGTATAAAGCAAGGGGTATGACTGAGCAAAATTGTATCTAGTAATAAAAGACAGATTAGGTTATGTGAAAAACATAGTGAGGACTTGTTGGAGATCTGAAACAAACTAAAAAAAAAAAAAGCTAAGTGAGTTACTCCAGTCCATCTTCACTCCAAGGTGTTCAGAAAATGAGATTATTAAATTTTTTATTACAGGTTAATGTTTTGAAAAGTATGAAATCTCTAATTATGCTTTATTTTCCATTCTCCCTGCCAGTTCAGAAAATGAGTGATGTAAAATTATTCTGTTTGCCTATCTAAACTATTTTTGTTTCATTCACCCTCAACTTTCAAGGAATGATAGGTTACTGCCATTGTGGCAGCTAGGATTTGCAGGCTGGGCATGAGCATTGTCTGGAGGCCACCTATCCACGTATAAGTTTATACATGGAAATTTCCAAAGTAATACAAAGAAAGCAGTCTGGTATTGAATGCCTCTAGATGAATTATATCCCTAGAATATAGTCATGAAAAGGACAGAAAACCAAGCAATACCTACAGCAAGTAAGTTCCCTCATAGTGTACCCATTCAGCAGCTCTCCTGGAAAATCTCCTAGCAGAGCATACAGAGTCACTAACTCAAATGTGTTATTTCCATGGATAATATTTAGTCTTTAGATTTGTATCAGAGATGCAGTTAGAGCCTGATTTCAGTGAATAGAATTCAGCAGATCCCTGCTAATGTATTTTCCATTTTTGTTTCTAATTATTGTCCAGAACTGAACATGTTGAGTACTTGCATGAAATTTAAAAACAGGTATTGAATGGTGTGACTTTGGGTGCGCAGCACCTGCACAAAGACCAAATTATTAGTAAAGCCCATTTGCATTGTCCTCTGCTCTGTTTAACAATGAAATGAAATATCCAACCTATGAGCATCCAAGGACACACAGCTTATGCTAAGAACACTCCTTTAATTTGTTAAGAAAGCTTAACTGTAGAATTTTAAAAACTGTAGTTTTCATGGGGTCACATGGGCTGACTTTGCACTTCTCCAATGAGAAACTTAGTCCATAATTACAAACAAATGTATGCTTTCTAATCTTAGTTTACTATTAAAAATGGTTTGTCTCCACACTGGCTATTGTGAAAGGTTTATCAGTAAATAAGAGCTGGCCATCTGGCAGCAATCTGACTGTCTGGAATTTCTCTGATTTGGTATAATTAAGACATAATGTCAATGAGGATAGAAAGATATTACAGGATATTGTTTCCCTTCCTGATAGACAAAGAGCAAAGCAAGCCTAGGCATTTACAGAGAATAAACTCTGAACTGCAGCTGAATGTTTATTCTGCTAGTAAAGATGTTTATCCTGCTTCTACAAGGTTTATTACAAAGACATCATGACTGTTGTACCATTTCTGTGAGCAATATAAATGTAATCATTTTGCCCCACAGATATGGGGCTATCAGCATCTCATAAACCAGTAGTAAACTGCCTGCTTTAACTATCAAGTTCTTACTCAGCAAAGGTGATATTTTCAAGAGAGATGTAAAAAAAACAGAAATCCCCCTATTTTTCTGGGGATAAAGTGAATGCATAGTGAATTCTATTTGTATGTATATTAAGCTGATAATTGTACATTCCTGCATGGAAGCACAAAAGATGGCAGTTGCAGTTCAGATGATGAGAACATATTATGTTGATGACTATAATGACCATGGCTTGCTTTTGCAACAAGAATTTCTGTTACAAAAGCTTTAAAATGTAAAATGTTAATTTTTTACACTTGTCCAGTAAAGACTCCATGGAACTCTCTAAAAGAGACTGTGAAGCAGTTTTTGGTTGCTAGCAGATAGGGAAGTTTCTAGTGTTCCTCATTCTATTCTGTTCTCATCAGTACTGTATAACTGGTCTCCCACCTTTGAGTAATGCACTGTAGCCATCAACATCCACTCCTCACTCTGAAACCCTTCCACTAGAAACATCACCCTTGCTCTCAATCCTGGAAAGCTGATCTGAATGAACACTGGAAAAAAAAAAAAATCCTACAAGGGCCTTTTTAACAGAACAAACATGATTTGCTTTTCCTGCATTTCCATAATTTTAATTTGTTCTTTGCAAACTTTAAATATTTTCATCAGGATAGGTGGAAGATAAATACATAGGGTCCTTCCACTTCTGGAGAGCCCAAAGGTTTAACTGGTGTCACTGCAGGGAAGCAGTCTCTAGCTTTCCTTTTCCCTTCCCTGTCTCTTGTTACTCCTCTGCTTTGGAGAAGAGATATTTAAAAAATATTTAAATATTTTAAATATTTTCATTTAAATATTTTCAATCTGATGTAAATGAAGTAGATGTAGTAGATGAAAGTTTCATGGGATCTCATGGAAACATATATTAAGACGCTGGATTCTGTGTGTCTTTTCTAGAAATATAAAATGTTATATTCTGAACTGGAAATTTTTATTTCATGTGAATTGAGTAAGAATATGCAGTTCTGGAGACCATAATATTCACTATTTTGGAATAAATTTGCTATTCTCATGACAAGCACTTTGTGGACATCTCAAGTTCTTAGCAATGTTAATTTATCATGACTAGCAAAAGTTTCTGCATGCTGAAATAGACCAACCAAGCAAAAAGTTAATCTGGAATAATTGAATAAATCCCAAATGTGAGAGAAAAAAAGTGACATCTTATAAAATAGTTTATAATGTATTACCAATGTCCTCATTTTGGCCCTGGTCCTGCAAAGGCAGAAACACACAACTGGGCTCATGCCAGCAGTTGGCTTCTGTGAAGTTGGTATGGTGAATAAAGCACTGACACTGGCAAGGAAGCAGAGTGGCTAATGTTCTAGTAACAAAGTCACATCACTCAGTTCTACTTGCAGCCAAAACATTCCACAAATTCATAATTTGTGTTTTTGTTGGAACAGCACTGTTACATGCTCTGTCTTCCTTCTACATAACAAAATCTATCCTTTTGACTTATAAAATCATGGATACTTGAACAGACTTTAAAGCTGATCCTGTTTCTCTACTGTATTTTCAGGGATCAAGTTTTGCTTATTATGCCAGAAACATTTCAGCAAGTCCAGCATCTTCAGCTTCTTTGCAGTACTTTAATGGTAAGCTAAAATAACTACATGTGCCCAATGAGCAGAATGGGGTTTTGGCCTGTAAAACAGATATGCATATAGCTTATGATAGGAATAAAGGTTAAAGAAAACTAGTAAAGGCTTTTTTAAACTCTTTTTTTTTTTTTTTTTTTTTTTGTCTTAGTGCAATGTGGAATTGCCCTTCTGCTACTCAAAGGAATTTATGTGAAGACATTAGTTTCTTTGCATGGCTCTGTTGAAGTGCTGCTCCTTATCAGTGGTTCCTGAGTCGATAAAAACACTAAGCCTGTGCTGTGTGCTCTATGAACAGATGACTAGAGAGTTATCAGGGCAATTTGAAGGAAAACTTCTTTCATTTGCTGATAGGCAACTCTCTAATATATTTCTCAGTCTGAAAACAGAGCTTCATTTGTGCATTTCTTTCTTCTCTGCACAGCTGGATTTGTGGAAGCCCCTGCTGCCTGAAGACTTCAGGGCTGGGGAAGACCTGCACATAAGGGTCCCAGCCCCTCTGGTGCAGGAAGTGAAAGACAACTTAGATCAGCATATGATCTCTTACAGGTACAATCTCCAATACCTTGATGGGGAAGGTTGGCTCCAACAATCTTCCTTGCTATCAGAAAAGGACCAAGCCCTGTCTGATAAACAGTCAGATAGTACTGGCAATAGGACCTGACCTTTGTTCCAAATGCCTCTGACTTACCTAGACCAGGCAAACACAGAGATGCTGTATGAATCTTTAAAAGTTCATTCCCCTCTGCCCTATGTATTTACCTTCCACCTATCCTGGCAGTGAATTTGGAGCTGCAACCTGAGACAGCCCAATCTGTCTTTTTTCCTGCTATGGCCTTCTCAGTGGTCACTGAGAGGATGGCACTTGGATATATGACTTAGTTTTTTAGTCTAAACTCAAGAGGCCAAACCACTGGTGTAACCACTACTTATTGGAGCATGCTTTGCTCTTGGAAAGCATGTATATCTGAATGGAGGGTCCTTCCACTTCTGGAGAGCCCAAAGGTTTAACTGGTGTCACTGCAGAGAAGCAGTCTCTACCTCTCCTTTTCCCTTCCCTGTCTCTTGTTACTCCTCTGCTTTGGAGAAGAGACTTTTCAAAGTGAATATTCAGCTACTTTCTTCAAAAGCTTCATTTTTCTACCCCTATCCCCTTTACCAGGCTGGTGAGAATTTCCTGGTACCATCTGCCAAAGAGAGACATCCCAGCTTGGGACAAAGATCCCAGTGGCTGATGAGCACTGTGAACACAAATGGGAGCCACAACCTGCAAATGTCCCACAATGTTTTATCATACCTATGCAGCCACATCTTCCCTAACTTACAACCAGGAGATCTAATCCAGATACAAAGAGTGTTTATAAAGGCAAATGGGATTAAATAAGATCTATTTCTCACACAGTCCTGTTCCCATTCGGAATTGACTTTTTTAGGTAACCATTAGCTAATTTAATTTAGCTGTATTTAATATAAATAACCTTGTAGTCATCCACAGCTGACAAATGGCCTATGGACATATACTGACATTTACCAATCAAAGATGAGTTTAAGAAAGATTGGTGTCACTTCAAAGCTGTTTTGAGTTAAAGCTGATCTTGACATCCTGCATCTTGCCTGACAAGTTCCTTTAGCAAGTGTGAGGCCCTGACAACCAGAGATGAAGAGATAGAAGGTTGGAATCAGTACAAATTATCTAGCATGAGGTTTAGATATTCAGTGCTATGACAACATTCCATTCAACCTCTTTTTTATGTCAAGACTCTTAATTTTCTAATGGTTTCAACTGATTCTAGTGGAAATTTAAACACTAAACTGAAATTAGCAGCTCAGCTTTGTTTTCCCTTGGCCAACACTGTATTTACCTTACAGAGGTTTCTGAAGAAAGAGAGGAATAATTATTAGTCAAGATGAAAATTTTGTGTTTGTATTGCAAAGAAGCTGAGTACAACAGTAACAAAGTCCCCATAACAGATTCAAAGCAGGAACCACCCTTTAGAAGGCAGTTGGCATGCAGGGAAGGTAACATGACAGGTGTATGATGATAGAGACATAAATGACAAATTATGATAAGGACATCAATAATCCAATTGTGTCAGACTCTATGGTTTCAATTCTCCAGAGCACTGATAAGGTATTTTGTGTGTGTGGTTTCACTTCATGGAAATTTTCACTGCCTGAATTTTAGTTTGAAGTTTAGATGTGAATAAACATCAAAGCTCAGACAGTCAGCTGTAACTGCTGTTAAAAGTTTCTTATGTGCAGTTTCCAGAGATGCTGATAAGTGCCACTGTCAGCAGAAAAGCCTGTTAGCATTTCCAGCATTTGAGATCAACGGTGTTGGAGCTACCTTTGCAATTGTCTTATCACAAGCATTTACAATGAGTGCAGATTTGCAGCAGTTACAAGCGGCTGATTGCAGTGAGAAAGAACGGCCTCTGATGCAAAGTTCACTGAAGCCAAGGAAAAGGTTTATTGACTCCCTGGATCACGGAATCATGCCTGTGTTATACTAGTTTCTGAGCTATTTTTGTAGCTAAAAACCAAAAAGAGATATTTGAAGGAAACAAGGGGGTTGTTCTGATTTTTGCGAATTGCAATGAATATTTCTGTGAAAATTTTACAAATTGAAAATGTCGCAATAAAATACAATGAAACCCTAATCTTAAATTTTTCTCCTTCACTTCCTTTTCCCAAAGATGGTATTTTCAGAGTTTTGCTCAAAAATAGAAGAGGTGAAGGAAAGAAAATCTTGAACTTTTTTTTCTTGGTAGAAAATTAACAATTTTAAAAAATCTGGTAAAAAATATTATTGTTAAAACCCTGTGAAAATCTCATCTTTGAACTTTGTTTTACTTGAAAGTAACCATAATATTGATGCTGATGATTTTGCCAGGCAAATCACAGCAGAAGAGGTTAAATCCTTTAGTTTGCTGATGTAAACAATGTACACACCATAGCAGTTCTGGCATGTTCGGGATTGTTTTCTCTTCTATCTTCCCTTTTCCCCATTCTTCAGAGTACTAATACCTGATGTGCAGAAACTTGTGGATGAGAGCATGCCAAGGGAGAGGAGCAGCCACAGACAGGTCTCAGGAGGTTATGCCTACACCGAGTACCATCCAATGGAAGAGGTAAAGAGGAACCTAAGTCTGCTTGTGTACTTTGCTGTTTTCTGTTCTGTAAATGTCACAGCAGGCAACACTGTGTTTGCAGAAAGCTCAGCTGAAGTCAAACCTCTTTAATGAGGTGGACGTCTTTCTGACTTCCTTCTTTAAAGAATCAGTCCTTACTCTTTGACTTAAATCCTAGCCTAGTTGAATTGAATATGGATTTGCCATTGATTTTGATTAAATCCTCAGTTCTTTACTGAACAAAATATAAATGCTTTGTGTGAAATAGCTGCACTGTTTTGCAGATAATATTCTGTGGTTCATTTGCTTTGCTACCTTTCTACCTACCTTGTCATTCTTTAGTATTGATTAATTTAAGTCCCAGTTTGTTTGATGCCGAGTCAAATGACTACTGTGGTGTCTGGAACTCCAGTGAGGAAGAAGAGGTGAACAGTGTGAGATCTTTAGAAAGATGTCGTTTCAGGGCACGTTTTTGACTCTTTAGGAGAAAAAAATGTCATGGGGTAGGCAGTGATGGTTTCTTGGTGCCATGTTTCATGCACCAGTTGGCAAACCTGGAGAAAAGCAGAGCATAGTGGTAATTCTTTCTCCTAGCTGCATAATAAAAGTGAGAGAACAGAGACAACCCTCACGTATGTTTTTCTTGAGCTACCCATTGAGGATGGCTGCTGCTGACTCAGATGTGGAAAATCAGTGCTGACAGGGAAGAGACTGCAGTACTATTTTGAAAAGTTGATGGTGTGGCTTCTTGTCTGGTGCACTCAACAAGAAGATGCCCAATAGGATGGGCGTGTTGAATGAGATCCAGAATGGAGTATCTATTGCTATATTGCAGAAATGTTCTCTTTTAACACCCAGTGACATATGGCCATGCCTTTGCACAGAGGCATGTGAAACACCTTCCATGCCTATAAGTGAATGACAGACTGAAATAAATTATGAGGGAAATGTTGCTTGTCTAAAAAAACCAAAATGCTTTAAGCTGGAAATTGAAGTGGAGAAGAGAAGGAAACTCCTACTTTGGACAAAGAATTCTTTGCAACTATTTCAGATTTATCAGTGGATGACTCAGATTCAGAAGAACAACAGTGAGCTGGTGACTCAGCACTTCCTGGGGAAGACATTTGAGAATCGAGCAATGTATTACCTACAGGTAAGGGAGGAAATTTCCCTTAATAGTAGAATATATCTTAACAAAAAAAGTACTCAGGAGAAGGCAGGATTCAGATGTTTCCTAAGATAGCATTCATCCCAATTCACTGAACAGGAGATGGTTTTACTCCTCCACATTATGGTAAGATTTGCCAACTCTCACAGACACTATCATTATGTGCTTGCTATTGCTATTATGTACTGAAAAAAACAAATTTAACTGAAGCCTTGTTTAGAAATACAAATCAATCTGAAACTAGCTTGGCAACAGCTTTGTGTGAGGATAAAGACTTTTGGTTTGTTACTTTTATTACTTTTTACAGCAGATAGCCTTTCTGCTAGCAATATTCCATGACTTTTTTTTTTTAATTGGACACACTGGCGAAACCCATAGTCTTAATATTTGTGTTAGCTATTGTCTAATTTGTTCCTATCATTGAGTAGGTAGATTCCCTACCTTTTTGTTATTCCCTTTCTAAAAAAATAATTTAAAAATCTTCAACTAGGAGCAAGCACTCCTGTGAATGAAGAATACAAATGAAAAAGGAAAAAAATGGAACTGTTCTATTAACTGTTCTATTGACACTCCTGCTCAACAAACACTTTAAAACTCATGCCTCGTGATATTATAGAGATGTGGTTATTCAGAAAAGAGCTGGTCATAAAGATGTATGTAGTAATAATACTAATACTAATACTAATACTACTAATAATAATAAAAATAAAAATAGTACTTTAGATGGCTCAATGGCATATCAAGGCACATCTTTTACTTTTTTGTATTACATTAAGCTATTTTATTGTAATGTAACAGTTTTTAAATTATCATATTTACATTCTCTCAGATCAGCCAACCATCAAATGAACCCAAAAAGATAATTTGGATGGACTGTGGGATTCATGCCAGAGAATGGATCTCTCCAGCCTTCTGTCAGTGGTTTGTAAAAGAAGTGAGTCCTTAATCTTCCATTTAAATAATAAGAAAACCATATCACTTTTGACACTTCAGTTTTCTTTTCCATTGTGGTACCAAGAATTATGCTTTTCTGTTAAAATGTGATTTGAAAAATTACAGTACAGATGTCTGTGGAGACCAAAGTCCAAATCATGGTTTGAAATATGGGACAATATTGATGTGCCAGTTCCTCCACCTGAATATTTCCAAAGCCTTCCAGAACTTGGTAAAGCCTCTCCTTTTCCCACAGCGCTGTTGGATCAAGCCTCTCTGCATAAAAAGTCACAGTCCTCCTGAAATAAAGAAACCCTAATCTATGAGATAGCAATGTTCCATGTGTATAGAAAGTACCTGGCCCACTGAAGATCAAGTAGATGTTGGGTACCATGGTGATATCCAGGAGTGAGTGATCACTTGACGATAGTTCTAAACTAGCTCTTTTCAGTGATTACCACTAAATTCTCTGCCCAGTGCTCTGTATTTTTTTCTTTTCAGATTCTTCAAAATTACAAAACTGACCCAAAGATAAGCAGATTTCTGCAGAATTTAGACCTCTATGTCTTGCCAGTCCTCAATATTGATGGCTACATCTATTCCTGGGAAAAAGTAAGTAGTGAAAATCCAGGAACTAGAGTGAAAGTTAGATGTGCCCAGCATGTTATGTTATTTTAGAGAGGGTCATAGAAATTATACTTAAAATTATACTTAAAATTATACTTAAACAGAAAACAGCTATACTCACTAAATCCTCTTATGGCAGAGAGATTTGTTTCTTCTGGCAAATCAGTGATCACTTGAGATAGCAAAGCTAAATATTCCTAGCAAATGTCATGAGACTTGCAAAGACAAAACCACAATTATTTTTGGGTTTCTGGGGATGGGATTACTTCTTTGATAACAGCTCAAGGCCTGGTTAGTGGACTTAAGTATGTCTGGAAGAGTCATTCATTCCTCATAAAAGATGCCAAGTAGCAGATGGGTTTTAGCACCTTTGCATGGGACAGGAGGAAACTTGGTCAAATATCAGGCTATTTGGCTATGAAACAGGTGTGCCTTCCCAAATAATCATCCTTTTCTGATACAGAGAATAATTCAAAATGTTGGTATCCAGCCATTCTCACCATGCTTCCAGGCCCCTGTGCCCAGCTGAAGCATCTTTTTAATGCAGGACCTACCACCATGTGGATTGGGCTGCCTCACAGCTTGCTCCCCAGCAGGTGTGGGGTGTATCAAACACTGCACTTGGATGCACAGGTAATTCAACTGGGAAGCTCACACAGGCAGCACAGTGAGGTCTGCAGAGAACCACATATAGCCATGAGTATAGCAGGGAACCGAGGAGGAGTAGTAAGATCAACTAACAAAAAAAGAATTAATCTTCCTGAATTTGAAATATATACTATTGTCTCTTATTGCTCACAAATGCCAAGTTTTGCTTAGAGTGCCACACTGCACAAAAGCAGGTGAGTACTACAGAAAAACCATTTTTAAAAAAAGTAAAGAGGGTCAGAAGGCTTATTTCAGGTGCACACAGGTTTGTGATGACAACCTGGCTGTAGTAGATGAACCATTTTGTCACTGAGCTTTATCACCTTGCACGGTGGAGTTGTATTCTTACAATACCAGGGTTAGTTAGAATGCAGAGATCAAAAATAAAGGAGTATTTACACCATATAACCACTGGGCCATATCTATCATTGAGCTTTTATTATGTAACAGAAGTTACTTTTCTTCAGGAGCGTTTGTGGAGGAAAAACCGTTCTCCATATGGGAATGGCACCTGCTATGGCACAGATCTGAACCGAAACTTCAATTCATCCTGGGGCAGTAAGTTTGAAGTAGTTCATATCATGAACACAAATGTAAAGCAAGAGTAATAACTAGTTTCTGAAATAAAATATAGTCTTATAAGAAAGGAATATTCTTCATGTTGTCATCAAGGCATATGTAAAAATAAAATTGTTTTTTCAGAATATTAACTCATTGACTTTCAACCAATATTTATTCTTGTGAGCAGAAAATTTCTCTTATCTAACTATACCTCTGACTCACTGCAGGAGCAAGCATCAGCTCTAGGCAGGAATGTTAGGAGTTATTCACTTAACAGTCAGTATTTACATTTGCCATGAGTTTCAAGGAGCCTCCGAAGCTTTCCTGGTGTGTGGTGCACTGTGATGGTGTCAGAGTGTTTTCATTGCAGACATCCTGTAAATCCTGCAATAAATATTTCAGTCTTATTGCTACCTACTGAATGCAATGCTAAAGTCCCACTGAGCTGTCTAGTCCCCTGCCCACAGAAACACATGCCTTAACACCACAACGTAAATTTCCCAGTTCCCTCTGAACTGGTGCTCTATATTTCTCCATTGATTCAGTGTTTGTATTACTCCCCAGGTGTTGGTGTATCTTTTAACTGCAGCAGTGAGGTCTTCTGTGGATCTGGGCCAGAATCAGAGCCTGAGACAAGAGCTGTGGCTCAGTTTATCAAAAGCAAGAAGAGTGACATTTTGTGTTATTTAACAATTCACTCCTATGGACAGCTCATCCTCACTCCATATGGTTCCACAACTAAACCTCCAAGTAACAACGAAGAACTGGTAGGGCAAAACATTCATCTTCTACTTTTCTAGAAAGCAAGTACAAGCAGTAGCATGTGGTGCAACTTTACTTGCACTCTTGCCTTTCCTTCAGAGAAGCTGGGCTTATTCAGGGACTTGGATCCCAGAGTTACTGCTTCTCTGTTCAGCCTCAGTAAAGTTTATTTGCCTCAGAAATCCTAATTCTTCATCTTAAAACAGGAAAACGGAACTACTGCAGATAGGGTTAATGCACAGTGAGGTAAGTGGAGAAGAACACCAACTTCTGCTGCATACAAGAATGAATTTGCACTTTAGGATGCCAGCATATTATACACATATGGTTATCATGATTGTGTCCAGAAAGGGTCCAAACATGCTCTCAGAAAAATGGGAGCAAAGTAAGCACCTGTTTCTTGGTTACTTCTTCCCTTAGTTTCTGAGTGTTCTGATTTAAGTTCACTTACGTGTGTATTTATGAAGATTCCAGGAGCTGGAGCACTAGTCAAGACAGTGAGGGATATGGGTTTGGACTTCATATGAGTCACTGAAGAAGTCATTTATTTTGCTTATGGATCAGTTTCTAAGGATGGTGGGCTACAGAGTCTATGGCAATAAAACAAGTAAGAGGTCAATCATTGCTGTAGTCAGTACCAGTGTGTTATACAGCACAGACTCTAAATTCTCCAAAATACAGGCTCTAGCTTTACAGTAAAGCAAATAACATCTTCACCTAGTAGCAGAGTAATCTTTAAAATTTTAACACAAGTTGCATTACAAATAATCAAGAACAATTTGTCCAAATGTTTCTAATGGGTTCCTCCAAAGACCTGAAGTAATATCAAAACTTAAAGCTGATCATATGTAAATATAGAGCTGAAAAAGACAAAAATTTTGGTCCACTTCAAATAATTGCCAAAGGTACTGCCACTGATACCAATGCTGTTCCTATTCTGAATTTCCAGATGCAAGTTGCAAAGGAAGCAGCTGCTGCATTGACAGGAAAGTATGGGACCAGCTATAGAGTAGGATCAACTGCTTTAATTTTATGTAAGTTTTTTTATGTTTCGCTTTGAATGCTCTGTGTTTCAAAAAATTGTTGTGTCACATCCATTAGCAAGTACTGTTTTGCTGAGTTTCTACTTTGAGTAATATTTAAAGGGCTAGTTTGGTGCAACATGTCAGCAGCAGTCATTTGAATACAAGATAACTCTGTAAGTTATAATGCTTACTTCAGGAATGAACAAAGCATTGACCAGAAGCTAGTTCCTACATGGATTCCTCACAGATCCATCACAGGGGACAGAAGGAGACTGGTGATAGATCATCCTGACCCTGCTGAAGTCAGCAACAAAACTCCTACTTGTCTTCACTGGAATCAAGCAAAAATTAAAATCCCAATCAGGTCTACAGTTACTCCATCAGCCATTATCACATGGCAGCTGCTTGCAATTCTGTGTGAAATATATCAGTTTCAGCCCTGTTCCTAATAGACTGGATGGCCACATCACGAACACATCATAGCTAATATGAGTTGACAGCCTTTACAAAGAGGATTGAGGGCCATAGAGACTGCCTAGTAAACCCAATATTTTCCCAGTAAGCAATAAGTCACGCTAGTCAGTGAGAACAGTAAGTAGTTGGCTCCAGAACCCATGCAGTTTGCATATTCCAGTGCCTGTCTCTACCCATCCCTGAGTGCCAGTCCCTGAGTCACATGCTGCATGAGCAATGTGCTGTAAGTGTAATGCAACCTGCCTGTGCTTAGGGCTGCATTTTGCCAGGGTTTGTACCTATACTGAATACATAAGAAAAACAATCCACAAGGAAGATGAACAGAGATGGAGGGAAAAGCCAGAAATTTTTCAGATTTGACCAAAATTATGCTTAAAAAAATAAAAATAAATTCTAGCTGGTATTCATGTAGGAAATGAAGTACAAGAACAGATAAATGTCCAGTCCATCCTGTACCCCACACTAGTCACAGTAAAATGCTAAAAACACAGAATCCCTGAAACTCATCTGTTATAGTACAATACCATGTTATGAAGAACTGTGTCAGTTAGGAAACTCCAGGGGAGACTTTTAGTATAGCTAAGAATTACAGCACCTAGAAACTGTTCTCTGTGTCACAGTGATATATGGTTACTGCTTAGTTCAGGGATTCTGGTATAAACTTGTACTAACTATAACAAGAAGTATTTTCAAAGAACCATGCTTAATACAAATATCTCCTCTCTATTTTTAAATTCACAGACAATAACTCAGGCTCCTCACGGGACTGGGCCCACACGATTGGCATTCCGCTGTCTTACACATTTGAACTGCGAGACACGGGTACTCATGGATTTGTTCTCCCTCCTAACCAAATCCAGCCCACGTGTGAGGAGACTATGTTGGCTGTGACAACTATCATAGACTATGTTGATAAGAAGTACTTCCCAGGTGGAGATGTGGTGCTGACCTCCAGCAGCTTGGGCCTGAGCCTTTGCCTGAGTATTGTATTTATATTGACCATCTCTTAAAAACAGTTTAGAGAACCCAGCAAGAGACTCACATGAAAAATACAATTTCCGCTCAAAAATAAAAAAAGTTACATCAGCAAAGGAACTTAATGTCAAGTATTTTAATAATCATAAAAATTATCATCCCATATAATACAAGGACTTGTGATTTGATAGCTATGTTTTTGGAAGAAGGAAAAAATAAAGAGGAGTGGCAACTTCCCAAGCTTCACTTGCTGGCTCTGCTAATTCTTTAAGCGACCTTAAAACATTCATTCATGACAAGTACCCATGGGTACAGAGCACTGTTTCTCCCTGGATCTTTAGAGCATGTTTTCAGGGTCTTGTTTAGGCCTGTGCAGCCCTTCTGTCAGCCACAGTCCTGATCTGTCACAATTTTCCTTACTGCCTGAATCTGCCGACTTCTCTGTGTTGCTGGCTTTAGCAGGATGCTTATGAGATTTAAAAGTTCTGAAATCCCACTACAGAAAATTGGATGGCTTCCTTATCCTCCACTTTCCTTCCCTAAACTGCCACACTGGGATTTACTAGAAAATACAGGCCTCAAAAGCTGGTGAAATGTCATGATCAGGAAACCATCTACAACAGCCTGAAACAAGCTAAAGAGTTTAATTGGTCCAAGCATGTAGGGACAGAGAAGTTTGGCCCTGTCTCTTAGGTGCACTCAGATTACTGAAGATAGAAGGTGCCCAAATCCTCCAAAAATTTGAAAGGGAAAGGGAAAAGAAAGATAAGGATGGGGTGCTATTCCTACAGAGGAGACCAGAGTATTACTTTTTTGCATTTTCAACTTCCAGAATTGATTGGTGGTGACAATTATCCTACTTAATTTAGACTCCTGAGGGATTTCATCACAGATTGTACATAACGAAAGTCTATTTACAAGGTTTCTTTCTTACCAACCACCTTAATCCTTTGGAGCTGACTGTACAGAAGGGGGCCCAGTTGTCTGTTCTCCAACATTTGGGAGAGCCTGCAGCCTTCAGGGAATTGCCTGGGATCCTCATGCTGGAAGCTCAGTGGAGTGCCAGAGGAAAGGAAATATTTCAGCCCATTGAGCAGGGACTTTCCAATTGAGCCACTCAAAAGGGAATGCCAAGGTAAGAGCCTCTGTGTTGTTACAGCCAATGCCAGAGGGTGCAGAGCATTCACTGAAATAGAGAAGGGCTATTTTAACCTGTACTCTGCTTTTGAATCCAGGATCCAATATCCCAGAAATATGTCCACCAGGCTTGGCTACTACAGATAACAGATGGGGGGTTTTGTTGTGATAGAAAATGAAGAATCCAGAGAATAGGAAAAAAAAAAGTATGAAATGTCTGCTTTTCTTAGCAAATGTCAAGATAGCATTTGAAAATTTCAAGAGTGCTAACCAGAGATTTTTCAACAAAACATTTCCAGCTTTGGGGAAGAGAATGCTGTCCAATTCTCTTCCAGTGTTGCCAAGAGAAGGATTTGTATTACTTTACTATAGTATGGTTAAAAAACCCCACAAAATAAGATACAACCTTGCAGTCATTTTTCCAAAGCACATCCTATTATCATTTTGTCTGTATTATTAGCTGACAAATCTCAGCTTCTGTGTTCATTGTCCACAGATTATTACCAATTGATGTAACTAAATCTGCCTAACTCCTGCAGGTTCCCCAGAGCATTGTCTTTCCAGACCAACCACTCATTTACAGTAAGACCCGTCTGTTGCTGGGCACTGGAGCAGGTGTCACTAATTAGCACCTTTCCCCACAGAAGCTGCATTCCCTAAACCTCTGTTTAGTTTAGGATGTGACTTGTAAGTCTTTATGTTTGTATTTGTATATTCTGTTTTTGGAAATGTAAGAAATCAGACAAGTCCATCTGGCCCATGGCTGTGAGCTATCTTTAAGCAAGTGAGATTTGACCACAAGTGTTCCATAGCCATTTGCTGGTGAGGTGCATTGAAGGTCCCCAGTGCCACCAGCAGCAGATGGCAATGTCCTCTGGGAAACGATGCCCACATGCTGACCTTGCCAAAGCCAGCCCAACCTGGGTTGCCGCCAAACATTTTCCATATCTAACCCATGACTACAGTGGTAGAAAAATGCTGCCAGTCAGGGCTTCTTTTCTGGATTCAGAGACATTGAACAGCTTCTGTGCCTAGAGCCAGAGAGGAAGTGAGCTGTTTTTGCTGATTGTAGGTATCTTTTTGATAGAAATGTTTATCACTAAAAGATACAACCAGGTGTGTCCTAAAGTTAATTAGCAGGCTTCTGTGGAATGGCTCAGTCCCTCACTAGCTCTTCTTGTTGTAATAACATCCATTAGGCATAGAAAGATACCTCTGAACATGGCACTGAAGCAAGAGGATATGGGGGGTTTTTACCTCCAGTATTGCCAGCATTCAAGAATCACAGAAGTGAAGAGGAAGTCTCTACCAGGAAAAAAAGAAAAAAATGGCAACAATCATTACCTAAAAGAATGTCTGATCATTATGCAGATAGATACAGCTCCTTGGATCTTTTAGCAATGGGTCACCCCCTTTGCACAGGGAAACCACAAATGAATGTTTTGTGGAAGCAGCACCTTGCCCCCACTGACACTGCAGAACAGACATCCTGCAAGCAGTGCTTACAGCCCATCTTAGGAACTATCATTGCACAAGCAAGGCAGAATCACTAAAAGACCAAAACTGCTGCAAACTGATGTTAAAAATTTTACATGGGCTCTATATTTCACATACCCTCCCAGTTTGCTGACTTCTCTGTGTATCTGTTGAGCTTGTACAAGAGTGATGTGTATGGCTGACAAAAATCACTGCAGAGATGGTGTATTTTATCAGCTGTGTTTTGCAAAGGAAAATTTTAAACAAAAATGTAGTGTGGACGTCTCTGCTGAAACTCCCCTTCCTTCATGAATCCTGACTTTCTCTCCTCTGCATTCCTTTGTTGCCTTCTCTGGCCCTTGAGAGTTCTGCTTTATATGAAATATAGAAAGAGCTTCATTCTGATCTCTTGATTATTAGTGGAAGCACAGCATTATCCTACTAAGACTATAGCAGGACTTTAGATTAACCCATGTAAACATATGTGAAACAAAAAGTTGTCATGGAGAACTAGAATATTTGTCTATTCATTGTAATTTCTCCCTGTGATTTTACCAAGATCCATGCTCCTTCCCCTTTTTCTCACCATTAAATACCTGTATTGTGCCTGCTTTATTATATAATCAGTACTGTGAAGGTTTAATTACTTTTGGTCATTCCGGTTATTGAAAGGGCAATTCCAGTTATGAGTAATAGTGTTCTATATCATCCTTGTTAACATTTTGTCTGTAGTACAAAAATAAAGATTGACAAAAGGACCATCAGTGACCTCATTCCATTTCACACAAGGAGCTCCTCTCTCTGCTATTTTTTCCTCTATGCTATGTTAATTTCATACAGTCCTCAGGCTCTAACAAGTTAGCAACACTGCCCTCATTAGGGAAAGTGAACATATCACAAGGGAACTATATTATTAAATGAATATGTGTAGCCTCATTTCTTAGAGCATCACATGATAGAAGAGCAAAAACCTACAGTTTTGAGAGGATGGTAGAAAACACCCCTAGCAGATCACCTGCTGGGGATGCATTTGCAATTCAAGTTGTTACTTCCTGATAAGCTGCTTATGTTCCAAATATCATTCTTTTGTGCAGATTCTATTCCGAGTGAAAAACTCTCAGACTTAAATATCTGCATATGAAAACTGGGAGGAGTCTTAACCAGAAGAAACCTGCTCAGAAACACAGAATGTTCTCAGTATGTTCCAGACAATTTTCCAAACATAGTCTGGAGGCCTACTTCAGACAGAAAGGTCAACCTCTGACTGAAAATTAAAGTATCCTTAGCTGGTTTTGGGCTCCCTTTAGCCAGCAAGCTGTAGGTACATGTAGTCCTGGTAAGCTTTATCTCATTGCCCATGTCTTCTTTTGTCTTCACCTAGAGCTGGGTTTCCTTGACTGGGAATGTCTGGGATGTCCAGTTGTATCATACACAAAAACAACAGCAGAACCCATTGCTTTATTGAGACATGCTGTTCTAACAATTTCCTTCCTCATAAATGTCTGGCTAAGGCTACTTTGTTTTCATTATCACTAAGCTGAGAGGGGAAAAATAATAGGTCAATATTACCAGGGATTGTGATTGGGCATCAGGATTAGTAAACTTGGGTACTCTTAATGAAGATCTTGTCTAGAATACATTTTATATTTATTGTATCTGTCTTCCAACAAATCTGTATGATCCTTGTTGGTATAAAATATCAAGAAATAATTTGATAACAACCTATCATCACTTGCTCTAGCCTGCCAAATCTCATAGGGTCTGTTTATGTGCATGGTAGGCATTCACAAAACCCACTTCTTTTCTGAAAGCTGACAAACAATATGAGTGCACTATTCAGAGGTGGCAAGCGGAAAGAGTAAGTGCAATGTCATCATCACAACTTTTCATTCACCTCAGTACTCTGACCTAAGTCACATCCCATCACAGCTGCACTCTGTTTTGTGGGAATACCTCAAATGAAGGCAATGTAATTTAGGTGGTTAAGATTGCATAGTATCAACTGCAATGGAAAATCCCTAGAGGATGGATAGCATTTGTGAAAATGTTGGATATTTATTGTGCTGACAAAGGTGTAAGTACCCTGGCTTCAGCAGTGGGAATGAGGAAATGGATAGGTCACAGATGGACTAATCATGCCACTTTCCTAGCTTTAGCTTCTTCTGCATGAGCATCTAGAATAGACAGCCCTTGTTTTCAAAATGCAAACTCTTCCTGTTCTCAAACACCCATACAGCTTTACCTAAGAGAGTTCTGAGGAGGAAAAGGATTACTGATGAATGTTACTTATCTCTGATTAGTGAGGCACAGGACGGAAGGATAAAATTAATGAGGGAGATACTGAGCACAAGCAATAACCAGACAGCAAGGAGCACACAAATAGGCAACACACTCTGTGATAATTAGGTGTAAAAGTCTGTTTGCCAGAGACACATAACAGAAGTTCACATCCTGAGACTGCAGCGCAGGCCTTTGTGTCATGTACTGCTCGTGCCAGGGCAGGTCAATCAAAATGCAGCAAGTATTCCCCATCCGTTGCCAGCACTAACACACAAAAAATGTATGTTTGTGTTTTATGTCTGTGTTCCTAGCTTCTAAACACAAAAGAGAAATTAATTTATCTATGAAAAGGCCACTTTACTCCAAATTTTATCTTCTCACTTCAGTCACTGCTCCTGCAAAGTCTTTAGATTTGCCTCTTGGGACTTTTTTCCCCCCAAACTACCCAGTTAAAAACAAATGAAAGAAATTTTTTTATTCAGGTTTTGTGGGGGCTTATGCTTTAGCTTCTGCTTGGAAACTGAGTCTTCACTTGGAGTCCCTTGTGGTTGACCACCTGTGATACAGGAATTGCTTGTGGATTCATTGGTGTTTGCTTCAGCAGTTACCTGTGACACTGGCCTGAACCAATCACGGTGTGACTGTGAAAGCATTTAAAGGGACCATTATCTAGATGTAGAAATCTGGGAAAGCCAGCTCGGTGTCAAACAGCTCACTAGGAAATATTATAAAAGGGTCATACACAGGGATAACAAACCATCCCACACCAGAAGAATATAATTCCACTGGGGACATGACTGCACAGGACTGCGCAGCCAAAATGCATTGCTTGGCATTGCTCCCATCTCAGAGACAGGTATTAAGCTATTTGTGCGTGGACAAATCTATCTTGATGTATCTTGTTTACTATCTAGAAAATCCCATTCATTTCAGAAACTTGTTAGTGTCCTAAATTCCAAAAATATTATCCAAGAATATTCTTAGCATCCAAGCAACTGGGAATCAATAGCAGTCTTGAAGAGCAAGATTAAGAATAAAGTTTAATAGCAGTTAATCATGGAAAGCAATCGAAACAATTTTTTCATATAATTTGGAGTGCCAAATTTAAAGGATTTTTGAATGGTAAGGGCATCTCCATCATGATGATCATGTGTCTTATTGAGTAGGACCAGAGTATTATTCACTTTTTGTGACCCTGAGTTATCAAGGACATGCTGGGCAAACAGCCAAGGCACTACAAGCTCCATAACAATAAATCATACTTAAAGTTTACATGATGGCTATGCCAGCTGGAGGAAGGCTAGACCTTCCAGCTCTGGTAACTGCTTGACTTAGTATTTTTTTTAGTGCATAAGAAACGTTATAAAGTAAAGCATATATCTTGCAGGTGGGAGAGAAGTCATGCAAGGTAATCAGCAAAGATGTAGCAGAATGATGAGGTGGAGAAGCAGTGAATCCAAAAGCAGTTCGGAAACATTTTTTTTAGGGGAAAAAAGTCAGTAAAACCCTTATGGCTTCATCTGCATATAGGACTGTCATTGTGTGTGCCAGCAGAACAGATAAAAAGATTGATAGGAGTCCTGTGCTATTTAAAGGCCATGGAAATATATGGAATCAAAGAAGTTAGAAATGGAAAATGGAATTCTATCTGTCTCCAAGGATTGCTCTCTGGGGTGCATTCCTGGGTGTGGTTGTTTAGTTAAGTCAATAAAGCCTCAAGATTTCCTCTTCTATGTTCTCTTTTCAGCTGTGGAGTTGTACCTTTGCCCTTCAGTTTTCAACCTTTTCCAATGTGTATGACTCTGTTCAGCAGATACAGTTTTCATATATATACTTGCTTTGTTCAGCAGGGTTTACTTGTCTTAGTCATTTCTGTGGATCTCATGGACTTCCAATGGTTCAGGACAGCCACTGGCTTCACCTGTTGATTATCTTGTGACACACAGTGTCCCATGGATTAAAAAAAAAAGTTCTAGAAACTGTCACTTCCATTAGACTATATGGATAAGATGGATAATGAAGGTTTTTTTCAGTAGTAATATATAGGTTTTGTCCAGGCTACTAGCAATCCAATAGTTATCTACTCTATGCTTTCTTTATAATATCAGCAAAAAATTGAGTTTTTCAACTATCTGCCAAGGAAAATCAGGAACTCCATTTGAGTTCTCTAACTAAGCTAGCTGTTGAGACAATGCTCATTCTAGCCCTACACCTACTGGTGTAATGTCACTCAAATTGGGCAGTCTGGTCATCGCCATTGATGTTACTCTTCAGTCCAGGTGAAGGTCCTCTGAGAGGATCTATGTTTATGCAAAAGTGACCAGAAAAGCACAAATTATTTATTTTCTGAATCAGCTAACATGGCACTTTACCATGCTGTAAACTTTCAGGGATAGACACCATTTATTTTACTACCCTGTACATGAAATACAACATCTACTGCAGAACTATTTTTGGGTTCTGTTTGAACAGCAAAAATATTTTTTAATGTGACTTCAGTACCTCCAGTGAGGCCAACACTGTGAAGCCCACATGGCTACTGAAAGTGTTACTCTTCATAGAAAGTGAGACTATTCAATAAAGCACATGTGAACTGAAGGGAAAGAGATCCCACTTGCATAAGGCACCTGGCAAGATGGACCACAGAGCACAGAATGGGCCCTACTCACAGCCCTGTATTCAAACTGAGACACAGAGCTTTAAAATTAAAAAGGGTTTCAAAGGAAATCCAAGCTCAGATCTACTCTGAAAATACATAGCATCCTGGAGCTTATCAGTATTTTCTGCCTATCACATTTCTTCCACAAAGTATTTTTAATAATGTAGTGCAAATTTCTCATTCTGGTTTTCTAAAGAAAAAAACACGAAAAGCATCTGATATAATGTTTAACAGGTATACCAGTGAAATACACCCTACTTAAAGGTCTTTTTTTTTTGAGGGACCTTGGATTTCTATATGCAGTGCAGCAGGTTTTACTTATAGGACTGAACCCAAATGTTGACATGGTGCCATAGTATTCTTTCAGATTACTGACTCCACCCCTTTGTCAGCTTAAAACACACAAATACTTAAGAGAATCCCACCAGCAGCATTATTATGATGCTGTGTCAGGAGGAGGCTGCAGTGAGCTCATAAGGAGTTTTGACCTCACAGAAAGCAGAGTTTCTCAGAGGACTCTTCACTAAAGAACAACGGCATTTTCTATCTCAAGAGTGGATTTAGAAACTGCTTAAGGAGAAATCATCCTCTTTGTTGAGCAGTCATTTTTTCTAGATGAAAAATAAGGGAATTTGTAAAACCACAATGTACCTCCAAGATGTAAATATTGTAAATAGGTATTGTTTAATATGTTCAAGAGGAAAAGATAGCTGAGTGTAATTTAAAAGGCAATGTTAAACTTGCTGTGCCAACTATTCCAAATTTAAGCTTGAAATTAGTCCAGCACACCAACAGTGTCTAAGAAATTTCTAAGGTTTCTGTAACCATGGTAGCTGGGTGGCAATGGGCTTAATCCTGCACTCATTGAGTCCACAGTCAGACTTCTCCTGGGCTTAGCAATGCTGGATGTGACCCTGTAAATCCTAACATACTTGAGCCCACAGCTTGATTTCTAAAACTTTTTTACCCACTTTCCCACGGCAAATTGGATAGGGAATTCTGTGGAAACTATTCACTTGAAAGATGTCCGGGGGAGATTTCTTTCATTCAGCAACAAATCCCTGACTGATTAAAAGAACTATGTTGACAGCCCTACAGGAAGCCATGCCATCCACTCCTTGGGCAGCAGGCACTTCTGGCAACATGTGCCAATTTAGAGGACAGGGAACAGTAAGTGAGGGGAATCAGGAGTCAGACAAGGTCCCTGGAAACTTCCAAGCTGTTTTAAAAAGAAGGGAATTGTTGCCTTGGTTAATGCAATTCCCAGTCTCTCACAGCCAACTAGACAAATCAACCATTATATTAAAACATTTATATTGTCCTTAGTGGATGATGATAAAATGTAATGATTAGATAATATGCAGGAGTACACATAATAACTCCTCAACAAAATCACCAGGTCTGTGGTATAAAGATGCCTCTAAAACCCCAGGGCCATAGACATAAACACTTAGGCTCTAATCACCTTCTGTTTTTATCCTCTTTTCCTCAAGAAATAAGGCCTGAGAGATCATACTGTCTATCTCCCAGCCTCTCCTTAATAACTTGTGAACCAGCTGGCTGCCATCAGCCAAACTGGCAATTTGAAAGAGGTCACAAAAGCAAGAAGTTCTTGCAAGCTCCATAAGAAAAGGTGGCTGCATGAAGCACAAACCCCATGTTTGTGCCTTTGAGAGGGAAAGGGGTGCACTTCGAGGTCAGTAATCAGGACTTGTTTGAAAAGAGCTAGGGGGACTCCTCAAGAGAAGAACAGAGGAAATTGTGAGTGCCTTTTGGCACACTTATGATAGAAATTGAAGAGAAGTGGGTTACAGACTGTGTGTGGGCAGGGACACAATTTCTGAGAAAACTAGACTTCATTAATTCTGCTGCTTGGTTGTATTATTGTTTTCTGCAAAAATGATGAGGATTATTGGACATAGCTGGTAATTGCATTACCAACATGAAAAGGCCTTAACAAAATCACAAGGGGATGATGAGAAAAGAAGCTCCAATACTGAGAAACCGTGCAAAATGTCATACAGAAGAAGAGCCAATATCAACATATAACTTACACTGCATGTTGACTAATGTAATGTATGTGCTGAATGCCCTCAAAAATAGGAAAGGTCATTTAGAGTAAGGCTGGCACCTTCATAAATTGGTGCTTGTTTTTGGACATACCTGAGTTCAGCCAAAGGTTTTCTGAGAGTTCTTTGACCCCTTGGGAAGCTGGACAAACTGAAAGACCTTACTCATTACACTTCCTGTGGCTTCCTGTGGAAATATTAACTCAGAGCTGACCATTGCATGCTCCAGAAACATACTTTAACAAGTTTCAGTTTTGTAGGAATATGCTTAGTGCATCAGGATAAATGCTTAGAGATAAAGCAAGCATCAGCCCTGAGAAACCACATCCTTCAGACAGATCTAAGATGAGGCCTGTGAGAAATGAGGAAGTTATAAACTACACAGGAGCTGCCCTTATGGAAGTGACTGAAGAGTCAAATTCTGCTCCCATTTGAGGCTTGAAAAGAAAGAGCATGCCTGTAGAAATGATGGCCTTTTTTTCCAATTTAAAGGCAATCTGGGAATAAAACCATGTTTCTACAAATTTAGCTCCTGCTGAAAAGACTGTCTCACTCTTCAATTGTTAAACTACTGCTTTTTAAAAAGCAAACAGAAGGCAAGGCGGGGAGGGAGTTTTGCTCTACAAGGAAGATCTGTTAAACACATACCCCATATCTTCATGAGATGACAGGATGATAATGTGAACAACTTTTTCTGTTGCGTGTCACAAGGCTCAAGGGGACTACTAATTCCCTTTCCTACAATGACTCAGGCAAGGATTTCCCTTAGTTTTGTTATTAGCCTAGTTGCTATTTTTCCTCCTACCCATTTTGTTGCTTAGGAGACTGCTAGTCATGAAAAAACTCCACAAAGAAAACAAAATTTAAAAAAAAACCCAAACAAACAAAACAACAACAAAACAATAAAAAACTCAAAAGACAACAACAAAATAAAAAAAACCCACAACACACAAAAAACCAGCAAGGCCCAGTCCTGCCACTGCTATCCCAAGTTATAGAATGTTGAATGCTCTTGCCTCCTGGGATCTGCCTGCACAGAAGGAACATGCTGTATTAGTATAAATAGTTGCCAAGGAAGCCATTTCTCAGGCACAGACACAGTTGGCTCTCCAAAAGCCAGGTAGTATAAATTTATTTTTTGCATTTTTGGAGCAGTAACAGAAGTTTCTCCAGCTGAATCATGTAACTGGGCAATGACTTCTGTGGTAGAGGGTTGATTGGAAGACAGTCATAATTTCATTATAGTCAGAGCAGCAATTTCCCTGTCAATACATTAGGACTGTGTAGTTCTGTAATAATTATACTTCCCCATGAAAATATTAAATCAAATTCTTTTCCCAGGAGGTTTTTTAGTACACATTCTAGTTCACTATGATTATGAAGCCCCACAATAACTTTTCTGCCATGTTTTCATCAAGAGATCTCAACCTGCTTTCTGAGACTGGTCATCATAATTTTCTCTCTTCCCATTTTTTTATCCTCCCTTCCCACCTCTCCCTTTATAAAAGGTGAAACTGCAGCCAAGAGCTCTGGTCAACAATAGAGATGCTGAAAATTCCTGGATTCTGGTCCAGTCTTCTAATGACTAGAGTCATGACCATCACTCTAAAGAGAAACCAGAGTAAAATTCTGTACAACACTTCATGCGTGGTAGAAAATGAATCCTGCATTACAAGTCCTGTCTTTTGTTATTTTCTCATTTTTTAAAACGACCAAATGGGTAATACCTTGATAACGAGTCAAAGCTCTTTAGATTTCAAATCTCTTGAAAATTCTGGTTCTAATTTTAGGATCCAAGCTACAGGTTTAAGAAATTAATGTCAGGCTCCTGTTCTTGACATGCTGAAAGCGTGGGTTTCTGGCACATGCATTAAAAAAAGGATGTGTTATAAATTGGCTTCCTAGGGCCTGAGGACTTTGGAAAAAGACTTATTAAAAGTTATGCAGCATTAGGAAGCAGAACACGTTCAAAAACTTCTGCTGTACAAGATGACTCATAAGGTTATACCACCGATTTTGCTAGTAACACCAGAGGAAAATTATGTCCTAGATCAAAAACACTCAGATGTTGTGAACTTGTTCCTGGGGAAGGCACATGACACATTTTACCATGATTATTTCCTTAGCTGAATGAAGTGACTGAGAAAGCAGATAATATCAGCATATCCAATATGGATAAATTCTTATGTCTTGATCTTGCTCTTATTTGTAGATGCTGACACATCTCCCTTGGACTTCAGGAAAGTAGGACTGACACCAATATAGCTGTTCTTAATTTCCTGCTTTCTTTTCCACTGCATTCTTCCTATCTGTAGCTCCCTGTGACTTGTCTTTTTAGATTCCCTCTCCAGGAAGATTGTTCATGTCTTCATATCTGTTTGCCTAAGCCAGGGTAGCTCTTCTCCTTTAGATAACATTTGCTTATGATCCAGCGGTATCTTTGGAAGAGCTGGCACTTTCAATGATCTATCTGAAGCATGGACAAAACAATGAGACTGTTAATGCCCTTTCAAAATTACTGTCTTCCCACTGGCAGGAGCAAGGACATAGATGGGTTGTAAGTGAACCAAAATATATGATCAAGAAAGAACAGAGACTAAAGCACTTTCCCAAAACAAGAAAGCAGATGAGGTTACATTCAAAATATGTGTTCCATCGTGGAGTGACAATCTATGGTTGAAGACACAGGGTCATGACCAGCCCACCTTTCCTTTATTGTTAAGCTGGGAGAATTTATGTATTAATTTCTATTTCTGTAGCTCTTAAGACCAATACCAAGGGGTCAGGGCCATGCTATAAAAGGTGTAGTGACACTTAAAACAAAGACAGCTCCTCTTCCCCATAGATAGCACATGCCTTACAACCTAGACAGTATGCAGCACAAGGAGAGTGACATTGCAAATGGGAGACATATGGGGGGCAAAGCAAGAGCCAAGCCAGAGACACTAGAGCAGGCTTGTTGTTCAGTCACAGGCAGAGGCAAACATCCTGATTGATGTCTGCTGCAAGCTAACTGGGTCATGCTGGCTGAGGGTGTGAAGCAGATTTCATTTTCATTGCCATCCTGCTTTGCTACAGGCAGTAGGAATAGCACAGTATGAATTCAGGACCTCATAGATAGCTGCCTGGAACTGACAGTACACTCCCCTTGCCCCTATCACAGGGAGGGAGTTTTGCTGAAGTATGGTTGCTTTAATTCCCCCCTAATTTTTAATGTAAGCAAGAATAGCTGAGTCAGATCTGAAAGTCAGGTCTTATGGCTCCAGCTCCTGGACTTTGAGCTCTCATCTGTCTGTTACCTTCCTCAGATGGGAACTGCTCAGCTCAGCTGGGAACACTTCACATCCATGTTCTTCGCTGATTTCCTTTGTAAACCTGTTGTGCCTCACTTCTTTAGATAATAAGTTCTTCAGTATTATCCTCACTGTAGTCTGTGTGTACAGCGCCAAGTATGACATGGCACCAGATCCTTTCTTGGAGTGTCCATAATTTACAAAAATCCAAACAGAGCTATAGGAAGGGCAGAGGAAAGAAAAACAACTCTGAGAGGTTATGGGGAGCATAAAAAGGAAAAAAAAATTATCAGTGTTCCCTTACCTTTTGCCATGAGGAAAGGGGTAACAGCTGTGGCAGCAGCTATCAGGAATGTCCTTAGTGAGGGTGAGGGAGATGGTAATTGTGGTTGGTGGTAAACAGCAGGCACCTGTGTATCTCACAACACCAGTCCTTTTAAAATTCATTTTAGCCTCTCTTTTTACAGCTTCTACCTTTTTCCCCCTTTATTTTAATCAAATAGAAGCAGTTGGAAGTGGGGCCACTTCTGAGTGCCCAATGGTTTGTTTTGGGAAGCTGGGAAAATACAGTTTCACTTCCACCTCCTCTGAAAGGGATAAAAAACATCTCAGACCTTACACAGGCTACTGCTTCCTTGTGGATTGTTATTGCAGGGTTAAGCCCTGTCTTAAAAGGGGAGAAAAACTTGTATGAAAAGTGCCTGGAAGCTTTTGACCGGTTTATAAAAATAGCTGCCTGAAGGAAAAAAAGAAGAGAAAAAGAAATATGAAAAACAAACTCAAAACCAAATAGTTTCTAGTGTATCCATCTATTGCAACTAGTGTGATATTAATAGAACACACACCAGCAGGGAGTGGGAAAATAAACATATTTTCACTCATATAAAGGGACTGCCTAAATGACTCACATATGCAAAAATAAATGGCTCCCCATGATAATCTGAAACTATACTTTATCCACATAAACAACTCAGCTTCTTAACTGTAACCTAACATGTTAAATTCACTCGGTTTTTTTGAGGGCATGGACAGATTGAGTGATCAATCTCTATTACACTGAGCTTTTTTTTTTTTATCCCTTCCTTACAGTGCCATTTTTCTTCCCACTAGACATTTTAGTTCATTTCCCTGAGCCTTCTTCAGCTAAATAGCTGCATTTCAGACTTCCAGAAAAAAAAAAAGAAAAAAGATATCAAACTTCCAGAGAGGAATGACTGTGAGTGCTGTGCATGAGAGGGGGAAAATATAGCAAATAAAAATGGAGTAAAAGGGCAATTGTTAGCATTGCATGTGGTGCACTTAGGGATAATAGCTATACATTCCAGTTGCATAATGGAGATGTTCAGGGTCAACCAGGTGCTGGCTTCAGATGCTGTAAAATCAAGAGGCAGAGGGTTTTTTGTCTTGTCGAACTGGCAAACAGGTATTCCCCCAGAGAAATTGAATGAGGACACAGCAATTAACTCTCCCGTTCCTGCTAATCACATCCTTAGCAACTGCATGGTCACTATGGTACCAACAACATCTTTTGCTCAAATCCTTTCTCAGTCATTCTCCGGGCAACTTTGGCAATGGTCAGAGCAGAGGTGACGTGCACTTGCTGACACTGTGCTGAATGGTTCCATCAATCTCCAATCTGCAATACTGGACACTATTGCCAGTGAGGATGAGCTCCAAGGATAGAAAGGAAGCCAGTAAGTGTCCAGAGAATCTGTGCTGTTTGCTTCTCAGAAACATTGTGCAAATGACAAATGCTTCTCTACAGCCTCTCTGCTCTAATAGTCTTAAATGTGAGGCTAATGAACTTTAGCTTTCAACACCATTGAACCTCATTATACTGTAAATACCCTTTGTGTAACATCTTTTTGTGACTCAGATACCAAAAACAATAATGAAGCTATCAGAAAAGAAGGAAAGGAAAAGGCTACAATCTTAAAAAAAGAGAAGCCAGTCAGATTCATCTTTCCACAGCAAGTATTTGTCCTGGAGGAAACAGCAGTGAAAAATTATAAAGGTTGTAATGGAAAAATGCTGCATATTGAGACATTTATGGATGCTCACAGAATCAGAAAATAGCATACAGGAAATAGACTAACAATCTGTCCTTGATGGAGTTGCTTAGAGTTGTTGCTGAATCTCTCCTGTAAGAGGCTCAAAACTCCATGCATTGCAGATATAAACAACTGGAACCTGCTTTCTTTCACTGAACAGGAGGGGCTCGAGGCCCTAAACTGTAACTGCTTTGAGTGCTCCAGTGACACAAAAGAGCTAGAAACCCAGCCCTCACTGTCTGAAGTGTACTGCTGATTCCCTTGCCTCCCCAGCAGTTTAAAGTCGTGAGGGAGAATTTACTCAAGACTCCAGCCCTTTATTTTCAAATCTCAACATTTTGGTACACAGAAAGACAAATTTGACTATCATTCAAGAAGAGAGAAGGAAACAAATGTTTTTAGGAAGAAGATGGATGTATGTAATCAAAGTATATGAAGTCTGTATCAGGACACCACGCAATTAAAAGGAATAGGAGGAAACATTCCATGGCAGCATATTTTCAGTATCTCCCTAGATGCAGGACTATGTCCTGTGATAAAGCTGATAGTGATCATTTTTGGAGGCGGAAACCACAGATGCTTTGTGGACCTCGGGTGACAAACATATATTTTCACATGTGGGAGATAACATTAAAATGGAAAGTATGGGCACTAGGAGGTAGTCAACTGGAGCAGTAGTAGTATGACTGAGAGTAAGATGAATACTTAAGAAGGATTCAGAGTGCACATCTTCTGTGTCAGCAGTTATTACATACCCCTAATTGGAAGACCTCAGTTCTCCATTTTCCTGATAGATAGCTGCAACACAGATGTCCTGAATGATGTATACACCAATCACTCACTGATTGCTGGACAAACATTATCAGAGTGTCAATATTTGCTTTTTTTCTAGAGCTATCATTGTTTGAGAGGGTGTAAGTCATTTTGGATAATGCTCTACTAGAGATGTATTAACTAACTCAAAGACGAAAATCATCTTGTATGCCTACTCTGTGCTATTTTCATTGCATTTTACTTTACGCTGAAAACAACTGCTAGTCATGTGATAAATCCAGAACCTGAGCAATAATTAGTGATAGTGGAGGTGGAGATAAACCCGTAATTGCAAGTTTGGTCAGCTTACCCAAAGCCTTCACCACAAACTTTATGGAAAACACTGCACACTATTTGCATGAAGTTGCAGTATCCAGAGTATGGTAATTTGACAGGGTGACTGAGCTGTAGAGCTCAGTGCAATAATATTTCAGTTCATCCCATTGGTCCTGCAATATGTAGGTAACTGTATTTCATACTACAGTCCCCCAAGGTAGATGGAAGTTCACTATGATTCTGGTAATAAAATGCCTGAGGAGTTGCCTGCTGCACTTGGAAAGAAGACAGAAGTAAAGTGGATTGCAAAATCGAAATACTATGGTCCTGGCTCCCTGACATAGGTCAAGAATATGCTGTTTGGAAGTTGAACACATATCTCAGATCTAGAAATCCACAGCACAACACCATTAGTTTTGAAAGGACAGCTTTGCTACCCATGGTTGTTTTGCTCACTTCAACGGTTTTACTCAACCCTGCTCTATAATCAGGATACAAATTGACCTGGTATACAAAAAAATGTGCCTTTCAGTAGGTGTTTAAATTAATTATTATTCTTATGAAAATCAGTTGGGAAGGTGTTTAAATCCACGACATGTCTTTTTACACATGCAGAAATTTGGTTTCATGAACAGCAACTTCAAGCATTTGAAGTAGATGCTAAAACCTATTGCTAAGAATCTGACAAGAAACTTTTGTGTGTTTTATGCTAGAGCTTACACTTACGTGAAATATTACCAAAAGCCTGCTAAACAGGAATTTGTCCTGTCATTAAACTGGTAAGTGCTGGTTAGTGTAAGTCATGTTTTTCTTCGTGAGTAGTCCGAAGAGAGCAAGAGCCTCTCACAGTTCCAGTTACACAGGATAGTTCAAACATTAAAGCCTGTGTGTTCAGCTCACTGTACATTCTTGGGACATTTCCCAAAGGATCAGACATTTCAGTAACACCACAAAGTTCCTTGCTTCCTCATTTTTCACTTCTGATGAAACTTCCTCTATCAAAGACCAGAGCTAATTATCCAGATTTAATCAACAGAAGTATTTACATTTCAAAATAATGAGACCCACTCAGCTGGTAACTTGTTAATTAGTTCCCAAGCATTCTCCTTTTATCCTCTTGTGCTGCAGTGGTGCAGCTGACAATCGTTCCAATATTAAGAGAAGTTATTTGAGAAGTGTTATCTCAGAGTCCTATCTTGCTCCAGGATCAATTTACACCAATGTGTTGATTACAGGAGAACTACTGATTTACCTAGAGGTAAATGTCTTTATGTATCAGACAGTCTTACCCTTCCTAACAAGTTTTTGTCTTGTATTTTTACATGCTGAATGTCTGCAAAGCAATTAGGTATCTGAATTTAAGCCTCTCTGCCTAGTTATCGTTTAATAATGCTATTCTTTCACTCTGGAGCTCCTAATACTTGAGGTCAGAGTCATGTTTACAGAAAAGCTATTTATACCACTTTATTATTCAGTGCCATTTTTTTTTTCTTAATTCTACATACAGGCTCTTCTACCCAGCTATATAAAGGTACCAGAATATACATAAGAATTTGTCCATAAATATTTTTTCCAGCTCCTGACATTTCAAGTGTGGATGGACATAAAGAATGAGGATCTCTTCCCCATTTCTGTCCCAGTACTAGTATAGTCTGAAGTACATGTGTTGGGTTTCAGTCTTCTCCAGCAGCTCCCTTAGCAACTGGAAAACTCCAATTAGTCCTCAGTGCAGGATATGCTTGACTTGCTGGTAATCAGTTGCTCCAGAGCTTAGATTGATTTTGCCCTGTGATTATAAATTCTCCCATCAGATGATCTCAAAAACAAGAAGACATTTCAAGAAATAAGATCAGAATGTTTTACTCAGCACACAATTTCATCCTATAACGCAGCTTTGCAAGGCATGTAAGTGTGTTCTTATCTTCAAGCACAATTAATCACCTCTTTAGTAACAGGAAGTTTTTCTGGAATTGGAGATTACATCTTCTCTTTGCAGTTCCATACTTGTGTGGTTGTGTTTCCTTTTTCCTTTTTCCCTTTTTCTTTTTCCTTTCTTTATATTTTATTTTAAATTAACATTTCCTCTTTTCTTTTTTCCCTGTCATACATAATGCAATGATACAAACTTCTTTTCTTTCCTAAACATGGTGGGTGGGCAAGGAGACAATTATTTAAATTATATGGTGGGGGAATAAGTTATAAAAATAGAAGCATATTCCTAACTTTTTAACAGGAATTTGTATTTTTGAAACATTAAAAATTCTCTGGAGGCCCGAGGACTAAGTACACATAAGATTGTACCTAGCTTTTTAATTAATTGTTTATCTTCTATAAATTAGTTACATAACTTTCTGAAAACCAGAAATGAGCACCGAGAAGCTGCACAAATTGCAAGTAAAAGAAAAGCAAAGAAGAATTTTTTATTTTTTTTTCCATGCAAAGCTTTATCCTTCCCATGTCTCTGGGACATCTTTTGAATACCCATCTAATTTTGAATGTTTCTGATCATGGTAAAAAATGCTGCCACACGTTGCAAATGTGGAAAATATTGCCAATATTTTAAAAATATTTGAATAGAAAACTCTCATCTAATCAGACATTTAGAGACTACATGTGTTGCCTGTAAAGCCAATGCAACGATTCTGATCTTCACAAAAGTGTGATCCAGCCCTAGCACAGGCTAAAATTGTGATTTTTGGATCTGAGTTTCAGGGAGCAAAATTCTAGAAATGTAATTCATGAACTGGAGGATTCAGTTTGGGTGTATTTCACTTACAATACCTGAAAGGAATCTAGTCACTTCCTTAAAGATAATCTCATGTTTTTATAAGGGTTACTCATGAGGATTCATTTTATCACAAGGTTTCCAGCTTGTTTGTCCATAGGAGGAATAAACCTTGAAGAGTATCAAGATCTGATAGCCAAATTTCTGACAAGCAGTGAACTAAGTGCCTATGTATGCAAAAGCCACTCATCTCATGAATGCTCCCTGATTCAGTAGATAGTTCACTAGAACAAAGAGAAGTAAGAATTGGGGAAGGGGGATTAATTAATCAAGTGGTTTTTCCAAGCAACTAATATTCTTTTTTTCCTGACTCCTTTGCCTGCACTTAAAAAAGTCATCATCCTTGAATAGTCTATTAATAGCACAAGCATTTGTAAGAGTGGACTCTGATCCACTTTCACTGTTAAGACAAACCTTCCAATGACACCAGAGAGCTTCACCCTGAAATACACTTTTCTCATTGACTGGTCAGTGCTCAGCTTTGCTGTTGATTTCATTAGATGCACATCATGCACCTATTTATTCAGGATCTAGAATGAGAAGTGAGAGTTACAGAAAACCTGTTCTGAACTACTGTAGTTTAATTTGGATATTTGTGGGATTCAGTGGAGAGCCAGCAAGACTAACCTAGTTATGTTCCATAACTATAGTTATGGAATAAAATATTAGCCATTGTCCATCAGGCCCTGGTCATATAATTTTTCAAATACAAATAATCTCTGTTGTAACTATGAATAAACATGGTTGGGGTTTGGTTTGCCTTTTTTTGGTTCGCTTTGGTTTTATTTTTTTTTACTTTTACATGACATTTGGACATTTGTTCCCACAAAGAACTGTTCCAATATTTGACCTTAAATTTTGCGAAGTAGCCTTCTACACCTCCCATATTTAATTCCTTCAGTTCAGCATGTGCAAGGTATAAAATTAAGCAGCTCAAGGATACTTTGAGACATTCTGGTCTGTCATCCGCACAGCAGCGTGGGGGTCTTCTACAGATATCCACAGCAGCAAGAAAACAGCTGGGTTATTGTCATATTAGTGTTGTGTGAAGAAGATAAAAAGAGGACTAGCAGAAATAAAAATATCTTAGAAAATATTTCAGTGTAAAGTTAGGGTATGTGATGGGAAGGTAGAGAAGCCATCATTAGATAATCTAGAGTTTAAAACCTACTGTATGTTATTTGTGATTACTAAGTTACTCAGAAAAAACTTCCTTGCTCAGCCTAAGGCTTTGAATATCCTTATTTGCAGTTCTATAACTTGTTCACTAGCTCCTCCATTTGATTTTGTACTTTTTATTAGAAAATTCTTCCTTTATGAATTTGAATATTCGCAAGCTACTCTTTAGCATGCTGCTTACACAGAGGAGGTTGCTCAGTAATGCCATGGTCCCTTTTATTTACTTCTAACTTCAATTGCTTCTTGTCAGCATTAATAGATAACTATTTTTACCATCTGGTTTTCTTCATCTACTAAAATCTTATTTATATAGAAGTGTCTGGCAGCTGCAGAGTCCTCTTCCTACCCTTCTCTCCACAATCTAATGTGTCCTCACTCCAGAGATTATAAGAAGTGTTCCAATATTCCCTTGTATTTTAACGCTCCCTCATTCTCCAGGAACACCTATTACACCTCCTTCCGTGGTCATAACACTCTGCCTTCATCTGTTATTATTTTTAAGCTTGTGGTATTCAGACATTGATATTACTTATCTTTGGCCATCTACCTATTTTTAACAGCTCCTCTGCTTAGCTCCCTGCTTCAGAATATACCACTGTGATTTCAGTTTAGTTTTCCCCAATGTCATCCATCATCCCTGTTCCTACCTTTTAGAACTGGATACAGAGTTAAGATGCTAATGGGGGGAAGATATATGGAAAAGGAGGCACTCTTTTACCCAAAAACATGACTACCCACATCCTACCCAGTGTAGACAATTCCTGCCTGATCCTGCATCCTGCAATGAGATCTGAGCTGTGTGGCCACAAACCCCTTCCCATAATTAGATAAGTGCTGCATTTTCCCTTATAAATGCCCCTCTTTATTATCAAGACATTTCAAAGCTCAAAAGCTCACATTTCTTTTTTTCTTTTTTTCTTTTTTATTTTCCCTTTTAATTTTTTTTAAAAGCAATGGGACAGCTGATTTTACCTAGCAATTTTTTCCCTGTCAGGAAAATGATAATGAAAAACAATTTCTACTCAGAATTTTTTTTCAGCTATTCCATTACTGAACCTTCCATTGGCTCACTGGAAACTGTGAGAGAGGGTTTGATTCTTTTCTGTGGAAAGAACATGGAAAAAACCTTGCTAGGCTTTTTGTAGCAAAAGAACAATTTTGCTTTTATCCAGGATTTTGCTTCAATTTTGTATAACATTTCTTTGAAAATGCATGTCCCAGTTTCCTTTTAAACTTCTTTATTCTGTTCTGCTACTGAAAAGACTGCAGATGGAAGGGGAGAACCAGGAACTCCCCATGTCAATCAGCTCTATTCATTCAATGGCTGTATTTATTAGTTTCATTAAAAACATATTGAGCAGGCCTGGTTCCTCAGTTCTGCACGCCTACACAATCCTGACTGCCTTGCCATCCCCCTGTCAGTAAGGGCTCTATCCTGAGGCCTCTCTCAGCTTGAGATTCCACATGAAACATGAATCCAAGAGGATATCACATGCTTTTAGGTCTTGTTGGAAAGGCTTCACACAGCTTAATGGGTGTGGAGGGGCATGGGGACAGTTAGATGAGGAAAAAATAAGTACTCAAGATGAACTGATAATTCATTTTTTAAAAAAAGAAATGGCAAGAAAAGGTCTGTGTAAAGCTTGGGAAATCTCTCCATCGCTACTGCCATCACTGAAATGAATGTACATGTAGCATCTGACCAGCACATTGCTCATAAACTGTGGTTTTGTAGGAAATAAAGCACTTTGGATTGCCATCAGACAAGGGAGCAGTTCTTGAGAAAGGCTGTTAATTTGCTACATTTGTAATGCTGAGGCATGAACTGGTACCCGTCAGAAAACATTATATTCCCTATATACCTCCTCCTGTTATTAAAATCAGAACTATGTGGAAGACCAGAGCCACAGGAGAAACCAGCTACTTATGGGGCAAAAAGAATGGGTCCCAACAGAAGTATTAAAACTATATTGGCTGTCTTTTAGCATTTTTGTTGGTATTTTTTTAAAAAAAAATATTTTTGTTGTATGGCAAAATACAGAAAGTTTTGTAAGAATCAAAAGATCTCCACGCTCAGGACTGAGAATTAAGGTTGGAGTTTAAGTGCTACTTAAGTTGAAAACTTACCTAATAGCTTTAGTGGTCTTTAGCTCAGACACCAGGCTTAAGATGACTTTTCAGGAAAAGAAATTTATTTCTCTATTCAGCCCTGAAGAGTGATCCATAAGAATCTATCTGCTCAGCCACACTGGAACTTAACATCTTCCTCTCTTTGGAATCTCTCTTTCCATAAACATCAGACTGGATAACTGCTACCTAAATACCCTAATGTCCCTTTCCTTTTCTTAAATACACATGGATCACAAACTTTAACACCTACCCTCTTACAAGTCTATAACAAAGAAAGAGAATGGAGATTGCATTTATGCCCTTAAGCACTTCCAAAGATGTATCACATACAATCTCTTCCATACATACCCTCTTTTTTTCTTAAGTGGGTCGTAGCGTATTAACCCACAGTGTGTTACATAACCATGGTACATTTTTGTCTTTTATGGCAATAGAGATTCAAGGATACAGCAAAAAATATCTGCTTTCTACCAAACAAAAAAAGAATCTTAGTTTTACTTTTCCTGCCCTCGAAATGTTTGATGTGCACAGCCTGATTGGGCAGAGGTCCACTGGCATCACAAAACATTTATCAGTATCACATCAGCATGGCCTCAGCCAAGACTGAATACATATGCACCCTGATATTTATGTGTCTGTGTGACAAGAAGTAAGTCCTATTGAGACAGAGAGCTCATCCAGTTCACAAGCACATATTTGGTCCTTTCCAGATTACACACAGGCCCCGAGTAATGCATCACACAATTCCAACAAAGGACACAGCAGACAGGACAAGGCAGGGAGGGGGGAAAACCATGGCAAGCCATGCTTTCAGCTCCAGTATTGGTAGTTCACTTACCTGGTGCTGCCACTGAAGCTATCACTTCAGCCCTTTGGCAGACAAGAGAGGAGAAGTTTAACAGGATATAACTTGATTGAAGCCAATACAAACCAGGAATGACATGGTGTTGTAAACAAATGAGCAGACAGGTGAGACATAGGAAATCAGTCTGTAGCCTCGGTGTCTTTGGAATCTGATAATTTCTTTAATGCAGGTACTCCTGTCTGGTAGAAGAATGCTATCACCCCTGGTTTAGGAAGTTAATGGGAGGCTAAAGACTCCAAATACCTATAAAGATATTTAGGTATTGAATTCTACTGTGAATTTGGACCAAAGTGACAAGTTTACAGAGGCACAGGAGTATCTGACTTGACACACAAAGTTTCTTAATACCACACATGTATTACACTCAGAAGAGCTTTGTTCCTCTCCTAACATCACTTAACTATAGGGGTGGGGTAGGAGGATGTTCTTAAGGATTGTGGTACCACCAGAAAGGTAAGGAGGGAACACAAAAACTTTAATATTCCTAAGTACCTGCATGTATGCATATGTATAAATACATGTGCACATACGTGGGTTCACACAGAAAGCAGTGATGGTGCTGATGGGAACTAGCTGTTCACTCTGACAGCTGCCAGCACACAAAATGCATGTCAGTCTGGTTCCTAATAGGTGTGTATCCCCTTGCACAGCTGGAGATGCTTGGCATAGCTAAGAGCAGCTACAGTCAATAAGCCTTAAATTTAAGTGGTGCAGAAAGTAGTTTAGTCCTCAAATAGCACTAAAAAATAGTTCTTCTGGGTCAGCTGTGGGGCATAAGGCATGTGAAGGAAGAATCATAAACATCCTTGACCTGTCAAGTGTTTTCACCAGCCATAACTTTTCACCAAACAAAGCAAAACAAAAAAACTTCATAAGCATAAAGTGGTTTTGGCATCTGACTCTCCTTGTTTTCAGTCCCATCACACTGTAAGACAATTGGCACCCAAATCAGATGAATAAAAATTATGGCACAGTCTGAGGGTCACATCCTTTTACTGGAACCAGATACTTTTCTGAAACTATTTACAAATTCTTCTCAGAAAAATCAACACAAGGAAAAAATAAATAACTCTGCCTTAATGTAAAATCATTGTACTTATAACAGAGGGTATTGTACCAATGGCTAGAGTTACATGAAATTGGTTTTGGTCAAGGAGAGATGCTGCTCCCAACTTGGTATTAAAGTCAACTCAAGTCCCTTGCAGACTAGGCTGTGAATTTCTAGAAACTGGATTTAGCATAGAATTCAGTAATAAAAAATTATACTTTAAACCATCCTCTTGGGCTTGCCCACTGTCAGTAGAAACCTTTTCCTCACTGTTTATTGTTAATTTTTGAACTTCTTTTAAGTGTACCATCTCTATCCTCCCCACAGAAAGAGGAAACCAGCATTAGGCTTTCACAGCAGAATCAGCTGGACAAAATGTCTGCACAGATATTAACACATTTTTGTGTGTCTGCTAGAGCTGTGGAGCAAGTGAATTCCATGGGCATTCTGTACTTATGCTATTTACCTAAAATGTCTGCAGTAGTGTAGGTACAATCTGACTCTTCCACATCCTCGTACAGTTGCTCATACAGCGCCTCATAACATCTTGCTCTACTCAAAATCAAACTTGAATTGAGGTTTTCTTTGAATGTTTTGTCTTCATTGTCCTCTTCCTCCCTTTCTCTTCTGTAAAAAAAAATTTTAAAAAAAATCAATAAGGCATTTAAATCTGAGTGTAAATTTTTCTATTAAATTGACACAAACATACAAGCAGTTTTCTTAGAGCTGTTGACTGCTTTTCATCTGTTTAAGCAGCTTCCAAGCAAGTACTTCTGTATGTGAAAATAAGGTACTTCTGAAAAGTGAAGGATAATTGGCCAAAATCTTTTTGACACAGTGAGTCACTGAAACTGATACCTGATTAATTAGGGGCACATTCTCCTCTTGATCTGTATATAACATAACTCCACTAATGTCAAAGAAAAAGCTGCCCTCCTTAAGTTTGTCAGGCAGCACCTACCCAGGGGCTGGTCTTTTGCTCATGGGCTGAACAGAATTGCTCAGCCTCTGGATGTTTTTTTCACCTGCCCACTGCTGTGGGTCAGCTTCCTTCTGGACCATGTGCCTGGCTCTTGCTGCCAGTAATACCCAGTGCAGGCAGTGGCAGTGAAGGAGAAGGCCAGCCCAGCCTGGCTGCTGCTGGACATCTGAGGCACCAAGCTGAGGTGGCCTAGCTGTCAGGGGCTGCAGAAAGCAGGGCAGCTACTTCTCCCACTGCAGATTGCTGAATTTTGGTCAACACTTGGTCACAGTGACATAGTTCCTGTGATCTCCTGGTGCTCTCCTCACAGACAGCTGTGGCTGTCAGGAGAGCCCAAGAGCAGCTGCTGGAGGAAATGGTGCTGTGTGGCAGAGTTGGCAGTGCTCATGTGGACATAGAAACACACCTGGAGCCTCCTGGGGCTGCCTGCTCAGCAGAGCCTACAGCTCACACCACTGAAATCTCTTATCTTTCCCCACACAATCTCCCAAAACAGTGCTTGTGTGTCTGCCTTTGAGCACCCACTGGCCCTAGGTACTACACAGGCAAGGCTGCGGGGGAAGTATGACAGGGCCATACCAACAATTTAACAGTAGGGACAGCCAGACTGTGGCTCTGTGTTGAGTTTACTAATGAAAATGTGACTTGTGGATGCCTAGGTGGTGGCAGAGTTCAATCCATACCATGGCTCAGGTGAGCAGGCACCCAGCATTAGGAATGCTGATAGAAAAGCAGACGAGGGGGGTAATAGCAATGCCCACCACTAAGAGTGTGGCTTTTTATAATTCTTTGGTTACATTTTATAATTCTTTGGTGAAAATAAACCCTCTTCTGGCTCTACAGAAAACCTGGACAGCTTTGCAATGGGGGAACCCAAAAGAGTGAGGTAGGGGGTGGCAGAAGAGGGGTGACAGAATCACTGTACAGGGAAAGGGCAGCATGGCTTCCATGCACCGGGAAAAGACCCACCTGATGGGAGGACATGTCATCCCGTGCTTCCTTTCAACCCCAATGCTCCTGCTGCTGATGGCCCCACTTCCAGCTGCTGAGGCCCTGAGCAGGGCTGGCTCCCACAGTCGATGCCAAAAGGTGCCCAACAGGACCGGCCGGCAGTGCCACAACAGCTGAGGGGAGACAGGCGCCATTCTGAGGGCCCTGGGCTCTCCTCAGGGCCTCGGCTGTGAGGCGCCCGAGGGCCCCGCTGTGGGCCCTGCTCTTCACAGGGCTAGGAAGGGAAACTGGCACCTGGCAGCGTAACAAGATGGAAAAGGAGAGAAATGAGTGGGCTGAGATGATTTGGGGAAATAAATTTCAAGATAAGCATCAGAAAATAAAAGCAGAATGGAACCAGTTAAGGTTTATTAATTACCATTACTTGGGATCGCAGGGTGTTTGAGGGGACGCCTTAGTGCTCCTTATGTGACTTTACATGGAGACAAAAATCTGTAGCCGAGTCCTTCCGTTCTGTGCCACAGCTCATGAACTGTATTTAGGTTACACACTGGGAGCTCTCACTGTTTCTCAGAGCATCAGGTGGTGTGCTTTGATCATGAGGGCTGTGCCCTCCTTCTTATTCCAAATTATCTTCTTTCTAGCAGCTCCTTCTGCACCATAAGCCAGCCACACTCTTTTAGGGTCACAGGAAAGAGGTGTAAAGTAAAATTTATTTTTGGGACCAAAAATATTCACCTGAGAAGGCCAAACGTTCTCATTGCTGAATTTTAGCTACTTGCATTTATTTTGCAAGGGTGAAAAACCTGTTGAAGGGCAGGAAAGTTCCTATTTCTCAAAGATCCTTCCTGAATATTCTAAAACTATTTTAAAATGGTATCATAACTCAACTACACTTCTCTTTGCTTGTGGGCTTAGTACTAGTCCTAGGTTTCATGACACCAGCTAGACTGAATCCTGAGAGAAGGGCCTCCTGATTACCTCAGTAAATTAGAAATACTAGATAAGATCTTCATACCAGAAGGCAAACATTTGCTTGGAGTGGGACTCTGCTTTCCAGTTCCCATACTCTATGTTACTTGGGGATCTCAAGTTGAATTCTTGTTCTACCTGTTTGAGATACTTTTGTTCAGTCTGCACCTCCAAAAAGTCCAGCAGAAATTCAGCAGATAAAGGTAAATTTGAGTTTGGAAAAGTATTCAAAGCCCAGAAGAATTTTAACCTCAAGGCTAATTAGCTGCATCATCTTTGCCTTGTTCAGTTTTATTGCCTCTCATCAGTGAATATTAAGCTGACAGAACAGAAGCAGACAATGAATCTGAAGCCATGCACAGGGGTACATGAGGAAGACTCTCTGAAAACAGGATGTGGCTGTTATGATTTCAGACAAGAGAGTTCCAGAAAAGTGAAGTCAATGGACAAGCCATGGAGACAGAAGGCCCCAGGAAGTAATTGTTCCAGTAATCTTCATTAGCTCTCAGTACCACAGAGACATATGATGAGGCACTCGAGCTCTCACTCAGCAGATATGGGTTGTGACTAGGCCTTTGGAAAGATTTCATGCTGTTAATGAAAATGCTGTTAATGAAAAATTGTTTATTTCATATCAAAACTGACATCTTAAAAAAACAATTAAACCCAGAAGTTTTTTTACTGTAAAAAGCAGTAAAATAAGTCGGCAAACCTTTGCTTTCATTCACATTTAATGTTGCTCTTGTTTACTCTCATTAGAAAAAGGTGAGTAAAGCCAAAAATAAAAACCACAATTAAAAAGAAGGATTTTTAAAAAAAAAAAGAGCAGAGAAAAACCTGAGAGAGCTGGGGTTGTTCAACATGGAAAAGAGAAGGCATTGGGACAGACCTCACTGCAGCCTTTTAGTACCTTAACAGGGTTCATAAAAAAGCATGGTGGGACTTTTCATATGGGCAGATAGTGACAGGACAAGCAGTAATGGTTTTAAACTAAAACTGGGCAGGCTTAGATTAGTTATTATGAATTCTTTACTCAGAGTGTGGTGAAACACTGGAACAGGTTGCCCTGGGAGGTCTGGATGCCCCATCCCTGGTAGCGTTCAAGACCAGGCTGGATGGGGCTCTGAGTAACCTGACCTAGTGGGTAACATCCCTTCCTTCCCATGGCAGAGGGATTGGAACCAGATGATCTTTAAGGTCCCTTTCAACCCAACCTATTCTATGACTCTGTGTCTGAAAAGTCATGCTTGGTTTACACATGGTGAGTTTGCATCAGATGAGCTCAACAGAAGACTCATATACAGTTTAACCCTAGGAGTAAATTAATTTTTCTTTCCTCTGAAAACTGTACCCAACAGCAGGAGTTGCCCAAGGTGTGTGACTGTGTGCTACTGAAAAATTTCAGAGAGGAGGCGTTAATTCACTTTATGCCTTTTCCTCCACCCCAGGGAAGTGTCTGACAGCTATTCCTGCAGACTAATAAGCTACTTGCTTCTAAATGGATGTGTTTGATAGCAAAGCATTGTATTTTCTGAAACTTCCTGGAAAACAAGCAGGTTATATGCTTACCTGTAATTGATAATCATCCCTCCAGCTGGGTTTCAGGCTGTGCTGCCCTTCAGAAGGTTCTTCCAGAAGTCTTTGGAAGTCCCTCTCACAGGTGGGAGAGCAAAGGACTAAATTACACTAGAATTATCTTTGTCTAGATGTACAGTCATGTAATATGCAACTACCAGACAGATCAAGGTAGGTGAGACGCCAAAAACTTCCAGAAGTTCTCAAGGAAGAGAGAAAGTAAAGGAACCTAGACCTTGTTTTTACAAGGAAAAAAGCTATAATGTGGAAATTCTATTTGCAGAAATAATTCTGTCAAACATAACTCCATTCATACTTACATCGTATGAATTGATCCACAACAAAGCGACTATTTCTTTCAACTATGACAACCGTCTCAATCACTCAAACTCTGTGACACCAGGATACCACTGTCACATTGAAGCAGACAGAACATGGTCCAGTTTTGACCATTTGGAACACAAGCCAAAAATCTGGACCTATGCTGAGCCCTTTTTCAGTGCTCAAGAGCTGTTTGTTAACATATACCCAAATTACATCCATCATTAAATACCTGGTACAACCTGAGCGACCAAAGAAGCCATGGGCATCACTTCCTCATTGTCTTCCAACTTTACCATATGGTTTTTCAGAAATGCTTCACAACACCCCAGTTCCTTTTGCCTTCAACTTATCCCCTGGAGTGGGTTACCTCTGGATACGTCTCTCTTCATTAGCTACAGAAGGAGTATAGGCAGGCTAGAGTGATCATCTGACTTCTAGATGCAGAAGTCAGGAGGGGAATCCTACCGTCTGTCTGTCTGACATAAACAATACCAGCAGGTTCCCCCACAGGGCAAGTGAGGCATGTTGTCCCAGAAATGAAACCCAGCCAGCTGGCATCAGATGGGCCCTATAGAATGTCCTGCTGCAATGCCCACTGAGATTGCTGCAGTATGTGAGCACAAGGCAGGAAAAACCTAAAGGGATATTGGCCTGTCTTGAAAATGTAATTTCATTTTATGTCATGACACTGCAAAGTATTTGTGCTCAAAATAACTGGTTTTACTGCCTAAATGCGTTTTTAGTACTTGAGCATCCAGGTGGATTCAATTGTGCTTGCAATTTTGCAGACATTAACGAGGGAGACTAAATGACTGAGGCGGGGGAAGAGAACAATGCTGCACTCCTGTGAGACAGCATGACACACGGACTAGAGCACAGCACAAGCTCTCAGGAGCCTCAAAGTCTAGTCCTGTTTTGACCACTGACTGACAAATGTTGTAAAGCTAAGCATGGAAAATAAAACACAACTGTTCTCTGTGTCTTTTACAAAAATAATACTGGCTGAAATCTCCAACAAGTGTAAACTATCAAATAACAGAAATCACTGACTCCAAAAGAAGCAGGATTACAAGCCAAATTCAGTCAGCTTTTAAGAATAAGAACTTCCTTCCTGAGCATCTTTTCCAAAAGCAACATGTGACACAGCATGAATATAAGCAACACTTGAACTGTTACAAAATACATTAAAAATAAATTACTTAAATCCAGAAATATGTTTCTCATGGGCTAAAGCACACTTAGAAGTTGTATTTTTATGTCAATAACTGTTTACAGAACCATAGCCTTAACTGCTACTCCAAAAGCCATTTCACTCTTCACAGAAGTTTTCATAAAGAAATAATGTACAAGGCACACTAAATACTGTCGGGCCAAACACATTCTACTGTTTATTACACATATTACATTCTTAAATAAAAATGCGTCACATAACATTTTTGCATAGATATCTTACAATATACCAATTTAAAAAAGAATTATGAAACAGACCAGTAACAAAAATAAATTTTTTCTTCATTAATAATTTTGTAACATTAACATACCACCATCATATAATACAAATAATATTTTTAAATCTTAAGACTTTTTGTACAGCAAAAAAACTGACAAAGTAATATATTTATATATATATATATATATATATATAAAAAGCTTAAAAAAAATAAAATGTCAAAAAAAGGCAGAACTGAGGGCTACAAGATTGGGTACTTCTGTGATATATTAGAAATACCAGAGTAGGCCTGAGAGAACGTGACCGAGGGCATCTCCGAAATGCACTTGTCAGACACATCTGGTAAAAGAAAAATTATAGTGCAAAATGAAAGTCCTTCAAGCAATGTTGGTTTTTTTTTGTTTGTTTTTGTTTGGTTTTTTTTTTTGTTGTTTTTTATTTAAATAGGGAGCATTCATGCATTTTGTTGTTATTAAAGAAAAATTTCCCAAACAAAAATCTAATGTGTGGCAGACAGCAAGAAAAGTTTCAAAGAACAAGAGGGAAAACAGGTCACTTTGCAATGAAAAAAAAAAAAATCTCAGCCTGCATTATTATTTTTTCAACTAATAAGATAAGCAGATATGCAAAACTAAGGCCTTGTTTCTAAGAGAAAAGCTGTTATGGTTTATATGCAGTGATTTCAAAACCAGGTACTTAAACTGGTGCAAGAACCTTTCTGTAGAGGTATCTTAATTAGCTGAAGCTTTTCTTACACATCAGCTTAACTGCACAGGATGCCAATGCAAACAATCCAGGCAATCACACAACAGGTGCAGCTACAAAGGGATTTAGCTAGACTGACTCTAATGTAGGGCAGCTTCCCTGGTAGAGACATGGCCTTGGTAGCAAAGTAGTGTTTAAACCAGTGTTTTGATCTACTTCCAGAATCTGACAGGTCTGGGGATTTAAATACAGAGCGACGGGTAAAACATACGTTGCAAAACATAAAGATCAGCCCTTCAGCCATCAGGCCTTCCAGGGACTGCGTGTTAGCTTTTAATTTCCCCGAAAGCCCAACAATAAAGGCTAAAATTGCCATGTTTCTGTCCATTCTAGTTCCCTTTAGTGTGTACATGCGAAGCCCTCATCCCCCACCCTTCCCACCTCCCCTCCCAATCCCCAAATTTGCAGCCTACTCATTCACAGTACACAGCAACATGTATTTCCCAGCACTGTTGAAAACTTTCCTACAGGAGCTGACATGATTCCTAAAATGCAGTGGCAACAGCAAGTGCCCTCCCTAAATGAAAGCAATAGGCACGGTTGGCTACTACAAACTGTAAGTCAGTAGCTCGGTTTGCTCTTCTGTGTAGGTATATACAGTATACTGTTGTACATCCACACCCACACAGAGACAGGGTAGAGAACCTGTTTTCTGGCAGTATATAGAAGTTAGGATCAAAGCACTTAAAAAAAAAAATCATCAAAGCTTTCATTTTGAAAATCGCAGAGTTCCAACTTCAATTATTACACCAAAAATGCAATCAACAACCATTAAGGAAAACTATAAAACCCTGTTTCTAAAATGATGCCTGCATTTGAAAGTTTTCAGGTAGGGAAACTCATTCTTGAGGTGATAAAGGCAGTCTACTCCCCATTTTGACATTTTTATGTATATAATTTATATATACAACTATATCATTATATATATAACTTATATAGCACAAGTATTCTCAAGACTTCTTCCTCTAAGAGAGGAGGAAATTCTCAGCTTTACAATACAGATCATAGTACCTGGTAGGCCAGATCCTACAGTCCTTACTATGCTAAGTCTTGCTACTGAAGCTTGTGCAGAGCTGTGGAGGAGAAAGACTGCAGTAGTCATCCCATAACTATTAATAAAAAGAGACACAAGTGTGACAAAAGGAAGAAAACTATCCAAGTTTGATCTGGAAAAGATCAATCATGAATAGTAGGTTAAATGCTAATGAAAGACAGGCAAGACTTGTCAATGAGTAGTTGTAATATCTTGGGAGAAAAATATTTCCATTTTTCAAGACAGAGTTAAATAGTTATTGTCAAGCATTGGGTTTTTTCTTTGTATGTAGATATCTTTACAAGTGCAATTCTATCTGAAATCAGCAAAAAGTACTTTAGAAGTTCTGGGTTAGAGCATCACCCCGGATATGAAAGCTCAAAAACAGTCCTACTGGATGGAATGACAGAATGTGCCAAGTCCTGAATGAAATCAAGAGTAAAAGCCCTTGATCCACTGAGTGCTGGCCTCATAACATTAAATTATTTACAAAATTTTCCTCTTATTAATTTTTTTAAATTTAAAGATTTTGACATATATTAAGAGAAGAGGAAGGGAAACACTTAAGGAAGTTGGACTTAATCAGCTTTGTCAAATGTACCAATTACCACCTCTTTTGTATACAGACAGTGTGTTAAATAGGAGGAGCAACCTTTATATTAGATATAAACCCCAAATTGTCTAGGTTCAGATAAAAATGAGGGAGAAAGCTGATTCTGTAGATATCAGAAAGGTCACAGCTAAGATAGACTCAATCACTGCAACAATCACATTGATCAACTCCATTTCAGCTATACACCCTAGTAATGAGTTAATTTTTTTATACCTGAAGTTAAAACAATTCTGAAAGCAAGGATTGAAGGATCCTCTTGCATTCAAATTCTTCTCCATCTGTGTTCGGTCAGTGTTTCCCACATTAAACAAAAATGTGCTACCACGAGAAAAACAGCATTTCCAAAAAGTCTGAGGAAAATAAGAATGAATGAAAAAAAAAGTTCACCTTTGTAGGAATCTGTTGGCTTAGATTTCAGGTCCTGGAAACCATTTCTGAGACATCACATGGATCTTCCAGACTAGCAAACTTGTTTCCGTAATATCTGGCTGGTCCCTGCAGCTGTGACACATATCAAGGTATGATATTGCTTCAAACTGGTTGGGGGTTTTTAAAAATTTCTTCTAGGTCTCCTTCATGAGGAAACCTTATAAAGTTTAACAAGGATGAAATTCTCAGAATTCGCAAAAAAGCCTACAGATCTGCCCTACAGTCTGTTTCAACAGCACAAGACTATGAAGAAATAGAACCAGTACATATTTAATCAGTGGGAGCTGTGAAATGAATCATAGAAACACAGAAAAATTAATATTGGAGGGTACTTCTAGAGGTCACCCAATCCAACATTCAACTCTTTGTTTAAAGAAAGATTAGTGAGATCAGAGTGCTCAGGGCCTCATCAAAGACATTGAAAGAATCTAGAATTTGACTTCAGTTGCCAGTTTAGCTAGGTAATGTCATTGTCTAGACTGAGTACTAGCTACTGAAAAAGAACAACTCAGAGATAATGAAAAATACTCTGGATTCTTCCATCCACTTTTAGACTAAGCTTTATAAAATATACCTGATATTTTATGTTGCTCCTTATCTCCTAAGGGGAAAACCAAACAGAACAAAGATGAACTGAAGTCCTGTTTTAGTGTAAGAAGTGACTAAAATACAGCATCATATGTCTTCATATTTCATACAGTACAAATGAAACAATAAATTTTTTAGTTCAAAGTGAACCACCAATGATCATATTGAGAAAAACAGAATTTTGCTAGCCAGCCCTCAAGCTGTCAGTACAGAAGTATATTTCTATAAGCATATTTTTATCCACAGATCCAGCAAATATGATTTAAAAACGATTTGTAACAGTGCTTCCTGAATTATTTTTATTAGTCAGTTTTCAAAACAGAGTCTTGATTTTGTCTCGGATAATGGAAAAATCCAGACTAAACAAATTTTATGAACACTGTCACAAACTAAGCACACCTGGAATATTCTGTCTTGGTCTCCCCATTACAAGAAAGTGATTGACATATGGGAGCAAGTCTAGCAGAGAGTCACCACAAAGGTAGTGGAACACATGATGGATGAAGAGAGGCTGAGAGACATGATTCAGCCTTAGCAAGAGAAGGGTAAGTGTAGATGTTATTGCTATCTCCAAATACCAAACCAAGACTGTAGAGAAGAATCCAGACTCTTCTTGGAGGTGCACAGTGGAAGAGGCACTGAAAACAGGTTTGAAAATGGAAAATTCCTATTTGACACACAGATTTTTGAATTTTTGTTGGTTTTTTTTTACTGTGAAAATAGTTAAATATTGGAACAGCTGCACAGAGAGGTTGCAGAATTTCCATTCTCAAGGATATTTAAAACTGAGATGGATATGGCCGTGAGCAACCAGCTCTAGTTGGAGATTGGCTAAGATGGCTTCTGGAGGCCCTTTTCCACATGCATGAATCTATGATTGACTTCTCTGATCCAAAATACTATTTAGCTAATCACAAAAATTCACATTTGTTTTAGTTGCTTCCTCTGTGTGCACTATTTTTTTGAGACTTTTAGCTCAATTTGTTTTCATCCTATAGTTCCATGGCCTTGGAAACCACAATCTGACTTCCTTATAATGGCTTCTCTTTTGCAAATAGGCATAAATCTCACATCAAAGGAAACAATGTAAAGCTTCTCCTTTCTAGCTGGATAACTCAGTCCTCAACTGTCACCAAATTTATGGGTTTGCTTTCAAGAAGCCTTACACAGAGCCTTTCCTCTTTAGTCTGATTCTACTCATAATTTACTGACAGAGGACAACTGTACAACTTTAGCAAGGAGACACAGGCCCAGAAAGGAACTAACTATAGCAGACTATACAAGTTTGAAGTGCACAGTTTAAAATATCTGCAAAGAAACAAAACTTGTCATTGAAAGAAAACCAATACTGGAATGTGTCACTAATTATGCCTTTCCAAAATGGAGACTGCTTCTATAAAATACCAAAGTTAAGGTTCAAAGTTTTAGCAAGGACAAAGACACTTGCTTATGAGTGCCCAAAAACTGAAGTCAAGACTGGGTACACCATATATACAGCTGAAAAATATCTCCCTTTTCAAACACAAGAGGTGGTTCTAAATCTCAAATTTTGGCTTCAGAGTTCAAGACCTGCTACAAAGCCTGAGAAATTTGAAATCTGCCTTTTAACCCCTCTCTTTTCTATGTTTTTTAGGCTATTTGGATCCAGGATTTAGATGCAGGCCTGCCTTTTGAACAAAATAAAGAGATATTTCAGCATTTTTTCCCTGTGGCTCTTGTTCTGGCATATTTAAATAAGATACCAACAAGACTGTAAATGGCAACTGGAACTAAAAAACAGTCTTGCTTGACTTTTTCCAATTTAAATAGAGTCTGGTGTTTAAACAATCACTTAGTAATTAAGGTTTGTATACTACCGATAGCACGTCTAAAGCCAGGTGTGTTCAGATGGCAAAGGAGAATATTTATGCAGGTTCACAGCCAATGAATATCGTAGTGGAGAATTTGAGAGCATAAAGTTTAGCACACTACAGTAAGGAGATTCTAGGATTCTCTTATACTTTTTTTAATTTAATGCACTCACTGGATGTCTACAGTTTCACATAGCTGAGGTTTCACTTCCCATTAGACATCTTCCTGAGGGGCAGCAGAGGGGCAGCACCAATCTCTACTCTCTGATGACCAGTGACAGGATCCAAGGGAATGGGATGGAGCTGTGTCAGGGGAGGTTCAGGCTGGACATCAGGAAAAAGTTCTTCACCCAGAAATTGGTCGAACACTGGAACAGGCTCCCCAGGGAAGTGGTCACAGCCCCAAGCCTGCCAGAGCTCAAGGAGCATTTGGACAACACTCTCAGGCACATGGTGGGATTCTTGGGCTGTTCTGGGCAGGGCCAGAAGTTGGACTTGATGATCCTTGTGGGTTCCTTACAACTCAGGATACTCTGTGATTCTGTGATCTGGCAGGATGCTCTATATATTCCAACACAAATTGGATTCTAGGGCCCTCAGTCCCAGTGAAACAGCTGGGTGGAATGGCCATAAAAAGTATGCAAATACAGAAGTAGAGAAATACGAGATTGTCAGCAAGCAGTGCTCTGCAATTTTTAAATGTATACATATATATATATAAGCATATATATATACACATATAGAGTATAGTTAGTTTTAAATCTTTGGAATAAATTCAATTTTTCTTCTCTCTTTCTTTCTGACTTACTTTCACTCTCTCTCATGCTCTTATCATGAATATTACATCATTGTCCCTAAAAGATGGTTAGATTTTGGTCCATATTTCATGCCATATGGGCCAGACATCGTATTTCCCCCCTGTCCCCAAAGTGTTCAGTTGACAGTCACAGTGTTTTGTGAAAACTGTGAGGAAAACCAGCATCTTTTGAATAAATTCAATCTCTCACTGGAACCAAAGGTTGCAAAATGCTGAGAATTCAAGTGCCAAGGATCCCAGTGGCAGCTCTTAAAAACATCTATTGAGTTTCTTGTTTGCTTATTTTTTCCCTTAGAGTACAATTTTACCTCCCAAAACATAAATTAAGGGAAATATTTAACAGTCAATGAGTCAAAACAGTCAAAGAAGGGCAGTTGGCTAATACATTATAAAAGAGCAGCAACCATTTGTGGACCACGCGCTATTTTGTTTCATTTCTAGACACATCTTGTAGGGATGGTCCGAGAATATACAAAATATACAACCTAATGACCACCTGCCTGCTTGCATAGGCCATTTTTATGGTCCTAAATGCAGTCTTTGGAGTCAGGGCCAGTGCCAAATAGGTTCAAATACAAGTTATAGCAATACATTTTTTAGGTTTTTTTCCTTTTGTAATGAAGACTTTAATCCACTTTGAGCCAAAGAAATCAAATTATCAATATGACGGAAGGGTGAGCATGAGACCTCCACTTCTCCTTGATGGTTCACACCGTAGGCCAAAAATGGACCTCTAGGTTAGTAATACTTTAGACCAATCCAATTTCCAATTTGGAAATGCCTCACTGCTGTATGTAAAATCCCTTCCTTCCCCGCTCACATGGTTACATTTTTTCATATAGGAGTGGGCTACAGCATCAACTTGATAAACAGAAAAGCAGGACTTTGATAATTTCTTTAACAGGCTAATGCTGAATAGAGCCATTGTACTTGGAAGAGGTTCTTGATTTCCTACTCAGAGACTGGAGTAGGATTTTTAGCTTGGGGGGTTTTTTTGTGTGTAAGATGCTCAACAAATAGGTTAAATTAAAACGTCTGCAGATGGTCTTTACAGAAACAAAAGGCAAATGTTTTAAATTGGTTAATAGAAGAACTGCAAGAAAAAACAACATAATTCACCACTAAATCACCATGGGTTGTGGCTAATATGCTCACATGATATGGAAGGAATCCTGTAGTCATGCCTGTGTGGCCAGTCCCAGACAGATATCCAGGTGAAGACAAGGAGTTCTGAAGATCACTTGTTTGTGGAGAAAAGAGAAAAAAAGTTTAAGCTTCCAAACAAGCTTTTAAAGTTTTTTGTTCAAAAATTAAAAAAGAAGTCCTAGCTATGGCAATAAAGTGAGGCTTACAGAGATATTAGGTGCTGTATCTCAGGGGTTTATCCCTTGGCTACTTAGCCATCGTGGCAGCAGCTTCCAGAGTCCCTAGTGCATATGTTGTGCAATAGCCAAAAAACCCAAAACAAGACAAAACAAAAAAACCAAAAAAGCCCACCAACAACCAAACAAAAATATAATCCTCCGTGAAGTCTACATAAACTCAGGCCAAAAAGAGGATGTTTGTGTCACAAGTGTCACTCCACAGTCTACTGCCATTAAGGCCACTGGTATTGACTTAAAAGGATCTCAATAGCTCAGTTCTAGGAAGAAGAACCAAAACCAAGACAGGTCAAAGTGTCTGTGAGAAGTCTGATGCACTGAACATTAGGAATTCTCAGAGAAAGAACAAAAAAACCAAGAGGTTAATTTTGGCTACCAAACTGGGATTTGGTTTTCTAGGTCATTGTTTTCCCCCCATCTATTTAGAAAGAAAGTTAGTGCTACAAATATGCAACTTCAAGACGCCATATTCTTCTACTGAGTTGCACTGAGAAGCAAGTTAGATAAGCCCCTCCTACTGCCGTCCTGCAGGGAAGCCTCCTCTGTTTTCTTTGATTTCCATTGGCAAAAACAGGAAACAAATCCAAGAGGGATGAAGTACTGTAAATAATTGTTCTTTTTCACTGACTTCACCTCTATACCATTTCCTCGCCTGCATCTTCTCCCATCCAGCTGGGGCAAGGCATAAAAGAACCGATGTAGGTATTGAAGTATAACTGGGTGCATGACACTGTGAGCATGTGGTCCCTGTACAGAGGATTACATGGGATCAAGTTCTCTTCTCGTGTTAAGGTAGCACGTTGTAACTTCAGTTCCACTTTCATCTCACAACACTTAGCCCGGATGACATCCATGCCAAGATGACTGATATTTAGATGTGTCTCTTCATGTGGAGGGCAAGGTGATCCGACCTGGAAAAACACCTGCAACATAAAGCAAGTAGGAAATAAAATAAATATAGGATTTTGGAAAACAGGGTTTCTGGTCCTTCCTTGTTATCTATAGGAGAAGATCTCAGTTTAAAGACATTCCTTGGATTATCCATGGATCACCACCAAAGCCTGTGTGATTGATGTGACTATGGACTGATGTGACCTCTGTGACCATGGATAGGCAACTATCCTGGCTCTTCAGCAGCTAAAGAGGCGACTTTTATCCTTTCCCTATTTCTCTCCCTCTCACTTCTTTCACTGAGTCAAACATCAGGGAAGACTGCTCATCTGTGCACCTGTACTATAAAACCAAATATTTAGTATGCGTGTGTTTGCATATTAAAAAATAAATAAATCCATTTTATTCAAGTACTCAGCAACACCATTTTTAAAAATACCAGCTCTCTCAAGTGCCCACTCGTCGAAAAAAGCACCAAAGAATGCTGCTAGTTTTGAAAGCTGAATTCTCATTTCTATCTCCAAACTGGAAGGAAAACTGCCTCAGAGTTTGGAGGCTGACAATCCATCAGGCTTCATATCTTTTCCTTCCTTTCAGCCAGGAATCTGGGTGGTAATATGTGGATTCTGATGAGTATTATCTCTCTGAAGGATGTTGACAGAAGATATTATGCCTATTTTGTAAGAGTGACAATTGAAAGACAGAGAAGGCAAGGAAGCTGTAAATCACAGAGGTGTGGTAAAACCAGGGAAAAAAAAAAGAAAGCCAGGAGTTGGGCTTTCAGCTTCTGTTCTTTATCCACAAAGACTTTTCCATCTCATAATAAAATAGAATGTTTTGTGAACATGTAGCTGGATCCTGATGAGATAGACTCCCTACCCATTAGATATGGGATTGAAAGTACCAATACATTACACCCACTATCACAGTGTCATTTAAGATACATATGGTTCTGCAAACCACAGGAGAAGCAGGCAGTGGTTCTGGCTGCCTACCCCAGAGCCCTAAAATGGAGACCTAAAATGCCACAGTGGCAAGACTTAGACACACTCAGAAATCAAACTTCTACTAGAAACTTCAGTTGATCATTTAAAATCAGGAGATTTTCAAGTCGCGTTCAAATTCTGGCTTACCTTCTTTCCACCTTAAGCCACAAGATACTGGCCTATTTATTTTAAAAACATTTATGACAAATATCACACCAACCCCCACATACCTGTGGCTTTTGAGTAAACTTGGGTAAGCTCAGGAAAAACTACTTGCAGAACTGATTTGCCTGGTATGTCTTTTCAGTGCTCCACAGAAGCAGAGTATAAAACTAGCCACCAGTAATGGTCTGAAGAATATCCAAATGGCTTATTGTGAGGATCAACATAGTTCACATATGGGCACTGAGTGTATTTTTAAAAAAGCTGTAGTTGAGTGTTTTGTAGTTTTCAGAAAGAAGAAGCCAAAGAACAAACTGAAGAACCCCCCAAAAAAGCCAATACTTATAGATAAAAGAAGAACAGTCAATCTAAATACCCAAATGAGAAACGCCCTAAGCAGAGAAAGGCTGAGAAAGAGAAGAACAATAAAAATTAAGCTATTTTAAATAGTTAGGGGACCTTTTCTGTCCTGCTGAAGCATTCCACTGCACATGTAATCGATCTGCATCTACACAGAGATGAGTGACCAAGAGGTACATTTTTAAGACAACGAAACCTTAAAACAAGACAACTTCCACAAGAAAAGTTATTTACTCAACTTCTGTGAATAAGCAATGAGCATAGTTCTGCTCAAGCCATCTCTACTTGCAGGGCTTGCAAGGAAGTTAATACCTTCAGAATGGCAAAAATTAAAGACTTCAAAATAGGATGGAGGAGGCATTCCTCCCAGGTCCTACATGAGGCACAGCAAGACACACATGAATCTAACAATGGACACTGTGCTTTTGACACAGCAGGCTCTGCAGAGCTAGAATTTTCTAGCCCCAGAGTGACAGAATACACCCCTGGACCAACGTCTCTCTCATCAGTCTTAAACTGAGAAAGCAGCATGCTCTGGCTACAAGGGCTGCCAAAACAAAACAACAGCTCGAGTGGCTGCCAAAAAGACATGCACCAGCTGGCACTTCAGTCTAGGACTACTCATAAGACCCCCACCCAAGCACAGCTTTTCCTCTCCAATTGTCTCTTTCATAGAGCAAACCCAGGAAAGTGTATGCTGAGTCACACCACAGCCAAATCTGTTAAAATGATAGATTCAGTACATTGTTTCACATCAGTAACTACCGTATTAGCATCTATAATATTTTTATAGGTAATAAAATGGTACCATATTTGCTAGTTTATAGCTAATAAAATAGTACAATACTAATTCTTGACATTCTCCCGCTGGCTAATTTGGTTAGTTCTATCTCTTGGTAAGGCTGGTGGATGTGGGTATTTATTTTCAACTGTAAAACAGTCTGTACAAAATTTTTGCAGCTAAATCACACTGTCAAAAAGCCTATTGATTACTGGACACACTTTTTTTTTCTTTCTGGGACTAGAGGTGGCATTGGAAGAGGCTCCACGGGATAAGCTATGAAAGGAAACTACTCTCTTGAGAAATCAAGGAACAGGGACTTGCTGGTCTCTAGTCCTGCCCATGACACGAGACTTTGCTCTGCCCCTCTGGCTCTATACCTCTTTCAATTCCAGAGCAGCTCTGCACATCACACGTGGGCCCATCACAGCCTTCTCCATCATCCTTCCACAAGTCTAGCTCTCCCTAGAAAGAATAGTTTATGCTAGAGTAAGACACTCTAATTATAAAAGTCATACAGGGATGTGTGATACACAAATTCCCTGCTCCCAAACATGATTCCTTCCTTTCTCTTTTTGCTGTATCTCCTTAGCAACACGATACTGCTTGGCACTGAAATCTCTGAAGAAGAAAAAGGGAAGGTAAGTACAATGAGAGAGAATGTATTGCTCAGCCACCTTTACTACCAGCTGTGGATTTTCCACTGTGGGATGTGTTCATTCCGGCTAAGTGCACTCTTAGCTTGCTATCAACAAGGAAACCATGTGCACATGTGCACATATGCAGAGAGGAATACACATCTCAACAGTGTGGCACTAAGCTGCTGTCTCCTAAACATCTATTTTTGTAGAATCAGCAAGTGCCATTACCCTGTCAAACTCTTCCACTTGAAGTGCTGAGGGCTTGCACTGTGTGAGGAACAGCCCCAGCCTGCACGTCTGAAGACCAAAATTCCTGTGGAATGCTAATAACCAGCATAACTGGCATCTGGAAGGCACTAAGGACTTCTCTGGGGTGCTTTCCACAGCACTTTAGCTGATTCTCCTTTCTCTCTTGCTGCCACAAAGCCACACACCATTTGTAGTACACCTGATGTTACTCCAAGCAGTGGTAGTTTGTCAGCAATGAATAACAACATGATCTGTGGGCTGCATGGTGTTGGGATAGGGCTGGGACAGCAGAAGAAAATCTCATCTTCTTACCTCTTTTGTTACAAAATTGACTTCTACACAAAGAACATTAACAGTCCTTTGACATTGGTCAGAAGGTGAGAGACACAAGCACATCTAAAAACAGTCTTGGAAGAGAACTGCAGCCAGACTGTGAACAACATCCCCCTCTGCTATCTGAATCACCCCCTCCATCCTGTTTGCCAGGATACAGCCTTCAGCTCTGAACAACACACATAGGATTTGTGCTACATCAGTGCTGTTAAAACAGCTCCAATCAGCTCCTTAAAACCTAACAAGCCAGCATGTCTGAGAGTGGCCACAGCTTCTGTCAATAATGGTGAGTGCAATAAAGGTAGCAGTTCAAATACAGAAAATTTGTTCACCAGCTGGAACCCTGGCTCAGGAATGCCCATCTTTAGAAGTCTGCCTAAATGGCTAAAGGCAGTTTTAGGCTTGTGTTTCAGTGCTTGCTTGAGGTGACCTCTGCAATAGCTGGTACCAAAGGGGCCTGAGAATGAGAAAAGAATGAAAAACAGTAGGATGGCAAAGTGGAGCAAAAGAACAGGCACAGTCACTCCAAAACCTTGCAACAAATAACTGGGAGAGTAAGGACAAATCTGCCTCCTATCACCATCACCGCACACAAACAGTATGGGCAATAGAGTTTAACAGTGCACAATCCTCAGCACTCTAAATTTTGTTAATTATGTTTTTCCTTCATCTACAGATTCAGAAGAAGAGCAGAAATGCATTAAATGATTACAGGAATATATCTCTTGACTGCAGTGATCGAGTTTGCTGCCAAAGAGAAAAGCTAGGTAGAAAGGGATAATATGTAGAAGGAGAATAACGAACACTTAACAAAGAGACCAAGGAGTTGAAAATACTGGCTGTATTTCTTTAGATCTCTGCTAAAAATATTGTTTGTCCTGACACAGAAACCCTGGGGCTGTGTGTATGTGTGTGTGTGTGTGTGTGTGTGTGTTTGTGGGGCCACTCGGAGGAAAGAAAAGAGAAAGGCCTCTATATTTAAAACAGAGAACATAATTGTTCTCATTCACAGAAGTGCTTAAACAAAAGCAGAACTGCAGAGGTCCCTACTTGGCTTATCCTGTCCGTCATTCTGAGCAAACAAAAGATGATCCAGGGATAAAACAAAAGATAATCCAAGAGGAAGCCCTCCGAGGGGGAAGGGGGACGGGAAGAGGGGAGGCAAGGGCAGAAGAGCACTTAAGGAGATGAAGCTCTTGGAAAAGCAGGATGTGAAAATGATCAAATTTCCTTCCCATAAAAGGATGGGGTCCCTTGTTTATGTCCCACACATCCTCTCTCTACGCATATTCTCTGTTGGTCTGGTGTACCCAGAGGCTTCCTAGAGGCTTTATTGTATTACAAAACGTTTCCTTATCACAGTCGAGAACCTTAGTGCTGCATTAAAAAGATGGGTAATTTTCTTAAGCCTCTTTTAAAAATATATATAAATAGGATTAGCTGGATAACATGTTCAGATGCAAGCACATTATTTGATTACTCAATAGTGGATCCAGGTTTCACCCAGGGCACTGCCAATCTACAGCTGGGGGGGTGAGTGGGGGAGAAGTGCTCATTGTTCGATTCTGTCAGTGCTGTCAAGAGTCATTACAGGGGTAATTGCTTTTTCTCCACCCTGATTTCTTATCAATTGGGATTGGGGATGTGGAGAAGGGTATTCTTTTGGGTTTGTTTCTAAATCGAAAGAACCCAGCTTTCAAAAACACTCAGCACCGAGCGAGGATGACCAGATTTTTCAGAGAAGCTCAGTATTTATTGAAGCAGCTAAAGCAGCAAGGACTGTACAATGCAATGGTGGTGAGCGGCCGTGAGGGCGGCTCTCCCGGGGAGCTGCTGGGTGCTCAGCTCACACCTCACTTCTGCATGCCCAGAGCACTGCTTCGTACCAGGCTCCTCAGGATCCTCGGCCCTGCACACCTGTCAGGCTTTCAAATCTGGCCCCTCATGGAATGAAGGCGCAGAGTATTTCCCACTTCAAACAGATGTCAAGAGTGAGATTTAAAATTGTAGGAAAAGATTCACTAATTAGCAGGAATGTGCAGAGATCACTGGTCTTACACAAAACAACCCCATGAATTCGAACGGTAAAATGTGCCTAAATCACTCTTAGGCTTTTGAAAATGGTGCTGTTTGTTGTCTTTTCTTTAGGAGCCTTGGACTCAGTGCTAAGAGAAGACAACGATCATTACAGAAATTAAATGCTGTTTCCCCAGAGGTTTCCTATAGATTTGGATCACTTGTGGCACAACAGCCACATAACTGTGATTCCTCCTGCCATACACCAATGTTTTTGTGAGGCCCACCTTGCCAAAATGTGGGTAGCCAGCCGTGGTGCTTGGGATAGTCCCTGAAGCAGAGCAAATAGAGGGAGTTCTGCCTTTGGGAGCACAGCAAGTTTATACAGGATCAAGAGACAGAAAACTGGGGAGATGCTTTGTGAAGTCCATCACTGAAATGGTCTAAGGTCCTCTGGATGTCTTCTCGGCTTTAAGAGTATTAACAAGAGCTGCCCTATGAACTGAATCCTGTGCCCACAACAGACACCAGCAGGGTTCAGTCAGCCCTACACCTGATCCCACATTTCTGTGCTGTGCTGTGGGATGGAAACAGCTTAGACTGCTTAGGAAGAATTGCCCATCTGCCAGCCTGCCTGGCCGCTGAGGCAGAGAGGACAGGGCTGAGCAGAGGGTCCCACCATGGTACAGAGATCCAGGCAGTGGGGTAGAAGGGGCCTCTGTGCTGGCAGCCAGGTCTCTTGTCTCTGGGTATTTGATCTGCTCCATGCCAGCCACAAAAGTCCACACTTGAATGCCACGTTAGGAGCTGCATTACCTGTCACAATGGTTGCATTTAAAGGGCTTTGCACCCGTGTGCTTTCTGTAATGCCTCGTGAGCTCGTCACTCCGTGCAAAACGCCACTCGCACCCTTCCCACGAGCACTTGTAAGGCTTCTCACCTGCAGAGGGGAGGAGAGAACAGTCAGCATGGCAGCAACATTACTGAGCACTCAACTTGAAAGCCCCGTGTCTTCCTTCCCACCCTGCTTCTAACCCATTTGGTTAGGTTAGCCCATCACACAATTCATGGTCAGTGTGGGATGAAAATAATTTAGGGCTTGTGATGTATTTTACTGAGGATAGTTCCAGTCCAGATTTTACCACAGCTAAAATTCTCGCACAACCTTATATCTTGTTTCTAACAAAACCAGCCAACTGGCCTTTGAAGAAGCCCTAAGAATGTTCTCAAATACCTAGGCAGCTGTGTGGTGAAGCTTGATTTTCAAACAGCTTTTCAGCTCACTCTATCCTTGCCAGACGTGTTACTGTGGTACCTGAGTGACTGTATTAACACCTGAACATGGTACAGGTGTGCACCACCCCTGACTGACCACCACTACTGCATCATACACTTTACCCTGACTCTATTTACCCTTTGTGTGGCCAGCCTCACATCTGTTCCCTTCAAACATTCATGCCTGCTGTTCCCAAGGACTGTACCTTTTTTACTTGCTTCTCACAACAAAATTTACTCCTAGGACCAAGAAATTATGTGGCAGGTCATCCAGTGTGAGAGGATACATTTTTACTTCTTTGAATCGGCTGGTCCTTCAGTCCTACTACACCTTCATCAGCTGTTATTCTGCCCCAAAATATTAACAATACCACTGAAGGTAGTGAAATGATGTAGTGGTAAGACAGAAGAGATTCTAGTCTGCTGGTAGGAGTTGGACTCAATAATTCTTGTGGGTCCCTTCCAACTCAGCATATTCTATGACAGATTTTCATATCTAACTATCTTCTAGTGCACATCAGTCCCTGTAGATCAAAGTCTGACATGGTGAAACATCTGTGGAGTCATTAACATCTTCTGATGAAGAATCCCAAGTCATGACTCCCTATTCCTTACTCAATGCATTGGTGTGCATTCAAATTTAACATCTCCCCCCAACAACCAATGCTCCAGTGCATCGCCTCCTATATAAACTCCACGTCACTCTTCCCCATGCAGTCAGTTGAGATAAAATTCAGACAAGAAATCACTTTCACTACCAAGCTTCTACAAGATTATTACTTATTTATTTGTTCTTAAAATTGCTAAGAAGGTAATCTTAAAAAACACACCACAGGCCACACCAAGGCTGCAATCTGTAAGACTCCTCTAGGCCAGTTACATGAAACAATCACTTGACCACAGCAGACAATGCAGAGACACAGACTGCAATATTTAGTACGTCTATTCAGCAAGCAGAAGAGTGAGATCTGGTTATAGGAGACCTATGTATATCATGACGATGAACTGGAGAGGCAAGAAGAGCAAGAAAAGGGAAAAGGGAAAGAAAATTGCAGAAAAATACATTAAAAAATGCTTTTCTTTGGTTTTTGAGTTTCTGCAGACTTCTTGTTGCACAGGCAGCTCTGCTGCCCCAGACAGAACAGCAGAATGGGCTGAGACCTTAACTGAAGTTGAGCCATTTTACTGGCCTCTGAGAAGTTTCTTTGGCTTAGTAGTTCAATTAAGTATTCATTGGAATGAAGCTGAGAAGAGGGGGCAGCAGCTGGCAAGACTACATCAAAATACCCATTTATCCCACAGTCCCTGAATGAAGAAAGGCCAGCCTGGATGACCCTGGTCCAAGTCACAGTCCCCCATGGGAAAATGCCCAACAGGACAATGGACTGAGCCAATAACACTACCCCACTTAGAATGTGCCTGCTTGGTCATCTCTGCAGACTCACCTCTTGTTCCTTTATTCTTCGAACAGGATTACTTCAGGAAAATAAGAAGTTAGAATCTTCTTCTTAGTGAGCAAGGCACTGGTCTTGTTTCTGGGCTGGTTACTCAACTGTACCTCAAACACTGTCACCAGTGCTGGCTCCATGCACTGGAGCTCCAGTTGCAGCAGTCTCCCCCCAGCTCTTTACACCCTACCTGGCAAACAGCATCTGCTCTCTTCAGAAAAATGGGATTTCCCATGCCTGGTCCGGTGCCTGTGATGGAGCACCAGTTTTGTCTGAACAGTTCATGCATTATTTTAAAAAGTTGTCAGTAAACAAGCCTCAATGATAAAACAGTTCCTTGGTTCTCTGACGCTCTCTAGTGCCTACCTTAGAGTGGAGACAGCCAGGCAGAGAAACTGCCTTGCAGCACACTTGCCACACGTGCTGCAAAGCAAATGCAGAAGACAACTGCTCAGCCAGTCTGAAGGATACAGTCATCTACAGAGCAGAAGGGTGAAGGAAAAGCATCCTGGGCTTTCTGTGAAATTATATAGGCTACTAGAATTGGAGTTTGGCTTGTTAAAATTTGCCAAGAGCTTTGAATATGCTGTATATAGGTTACAAGGAACAGAAAAGCCAAGCACGCTTACTGGTAAACCCACAGAATGACACATATCTTGGTAACTTGCTGCAGGCGCTCCTCTCCTAAGGTTCTGGCTCTGGCTTTGCACAGCCCTGAGCTGAGTTTTGTTTTTCCTTTGTAACCCAAGCCCTATTCAGCAAAATGTCAGACAGTACCTCTCAGTGCTCCAGACTGCATGCTGCCATCTACGCTCCCAGTGCACAAGGTAAATGCAAAGGAGCAGAGTGACCTTTAAAGCCATGTCAGACGGCTCCTTGACCCAGAGACCTCAAAGAGGTTAGATTTCCTGCCCTCCTGCAGCTACTCAAAAACACAGGAGGGAAGGAGGAGAGAGACCTGCTTCTCTCTGTATGTAAAGACTAAGAACAAACTGCTCCTTTAATGGCTGCTTTCACCTTACACGAAGTTGAAATGAAAGTGTATCTTGCCAAGGTGCACATATGTAGAAAGCATGGGAATGAAAAAGAGGGGAGGATCCTCCTACCTCCCTGCTGGCAATAGCGGGGAGAAAAAACGGGAAGGATCCTTTCCATGTGTTAGGCTGTTCCTCTCTTATTCAGAAGATTAGTGAGACTAAAAAGATACATGATGAAATCTTCCTCTGCTGAAAGCAATGGCAAAAACTCCTACTCACTTCTACAGGGCCAGGATCTCCCTCTTTTTAAGAAATTAATTATGAGCTGCAAAATCCAATTAAAAATAGGAACATCACGGAGTTGTGCCACACTGACTCTAATTTCTCAAATTAAAAACTACACTTAAAACTTGTGCCTGCAAGCCACACCCGGGAAGGAGGCTCTACTCCTTAAGTCACCTTTATTCAACACAAGGGTCTGGGCAGTCCTTAAACAAATCCATAAATCCACATTTATACAAACACACTCAATGGAGGAGCCAGTCCTCATCCAAAAAGAAGCCAATACCTAGGAACATGTTAAATTCTCAGTTCTTTCAGTTCAGAACTTACTCCAGGCCATGGGGCTGGTTCAGATTCCACACATCCATAACCACACCTGGAAGCAGTGCAGACACATTCAAGCAGTGAATGATGCAATTTTCCTAGATGAGAACTTGTATTGAAAAAAATGTATCATTTGCTTATGGAAAATCTGTAATCAACATAGAATACTGGCTTTCAGCTGTTTCTACTTTTTCCTCTGGGAGTCAGAGACACTACCCAGTGATTCCAAGTTTACTGACCTGTAGTTTCCATGGGCAGCACGTGCATCAGGGAGCAGTTCAGCACAGTGAAGGAGAGCTGCAGTGAGACAGTGGGTGCACAGGACCCAACATCCACACTGTGCATTGGAAGGGTGTTATTTCTGGCTGGCCACAACCTTGTACTGTGGCCTGAGCCGGGCCGCAGGTGATGCATGCCAGCTGTGCACTCACACAGCAGCTCCTGGGACAGGAAAAAAACCCCATGTCTACACTCTGGCCAGAATGACTCAAAGCACAGTGAATGGGAGCAACCAAAGCCTCATCAAAAACGGGTCACTTGATCAGCAGGAAACACATCAAACATCTGAGTTGCCTGATGAGGACCCTGGAGAAGCAGCCTGCACACACCTGCTTGTGCACAGAGCCATGTGCTGAAACCTACTGGTCTGGAAGGGCTGTATCACCAAAACAGTCCTACGGAAATGCTGTTAGCCTTTCAGATGTACTTTAGGGTTTCAGGCCATCGTTACTGCACGCTTCTGTGAAGCAGCCTCTCTTCACTATGGCTCTGTCCTGTGGTCCATACCTCATTTTAACCTTTTCATGTTCCCAGAGCACATTTTATACTGGAATGCTTGGGGAGTATGCTCTCTGTTCCACTTCTGTTTATGGCACCTGACCCAACTGAGCTCTTCCTCTAAAAATACCCCCAAAGCACATTTCAGTACAGTCTGGCCCTCCATCCTCTATATTCATCCAGCCTGGTCCAATCTGGTAACTGGAGGACAAAGACGTTTGAAAATTTATGGAAAACATGCAATAGTGAAGCTAAAATTATAAGTCATACCAAAAAATCCACCAGTAGCCCTGAAATCGGGTCACTAATCCTTTTGTCACTAAGATGAATACAAGACTAAATATTAGGCATCTAGTTACAAAAATAAACAAATGATTGGTACAGCTTTCTCTGGAAAGCCAAAAATTTATCATTTGAAATATGAAAAAGCCAAGCACACAATCCCATTTGCACTTCTGTGCCAAACATATATTAGGTTTCCAGCAACACATGATGAGCTGAGCTGTAATGACCACCACACTGGTCTTTGGAACTTCTCCTTCCATTTTCCAGCCTTGGGCATTCTTGGTGAGTTTTGTCTCATGCAGTTTTAGATATTGAAAGCCATCATCTGACACTACCACCTATGGCATTCTTTTTCAACTTAATGGGGAGGCAAAGGCATGGGTGAACTGTGACACATCATACCCAGGCAGACTGGACTTGGAGGTGAATTTCTCTACTTTGATGGTGCAGGGGGCCAGGCAAGCAGATCAGCTGCATGCACCTGCATCTTTGCTCTCCAGGCACAAACCAGAGAACATGAGGTTTTTGCTCCAACACATATTTAAATTGTAAACTCTTGTACAAACCTTCACAACAAGTATTTCCTCACAAAACACACCCGTGGGGATGTTGTCTCTTCTCAAGATCCAGAGACCCCCTGCCCTTGCCACCTATCTCCCATAGGCATCCTTTAGGTCCCAGACATATTTCTCTATCCAAAAGTAAGGCAGTGTTTTCTATGTCATCTCAGAGAGGCTGTTTCAGCAGAGTGATTAGTAGAAACAGTTACAAGACACAGAGGTACCTACTCAAGATCAGCTGAGGACACGATCACAAAACCACAGCACACAGTGGGCACATTATGCTTCTTATAGTTGGATTATTTACTGTCAATACCAAGGGTTAAAAAGTCACGAGTGCACTCTTCTACAGAAATAATGAGATTTTAAAGAAGAAAACAATAATATTCAGATATAATTTGCCTTCTGCTCTGTAGATATCCTAGGGCAATGGTTTTAAATCTCTCTTTGCAGCCCTGCAGGCTAGGAACATTTATTTTGAAATACAGAGGAAGAAATTTTCTCTCTATTTTCCGAATTTCAACACCAGTGATTTTAAGAAGAAATCCCTCCAGATTTTGGGATGTGTACAACAGGGATCACAGAGCTCCAGTATGATGGGGTGAAACCCTGTCTCCATGCAAGTCATTGGAAAAATGTTCATTAGGCTCAAGTTTCACCCTGTATTTTTATGGAATTGAAAGCAAAGATATTATGACCATCCATCCATCCATATCTATTTCCTTACCCCAGCACTCTCCTGCAGGGCACTTAAAAAACAATCAAGTAGTTTAAGCTCCCAGTCCTGCAGTGAGGCTTCAGAGGAGAATCACAGTCAAAATCCTTGCTGATACTTCTCTGTGCTAAAATGTGGTAGTGTCATGGGACTCCTTTAGTCTCTTGACACGCCTTTGTGATTTAGCCAAAAATGTTTAAAGAAACTGAGGGGAAACCCCCAAATTCTGCCTTTATGCATATTTTGAAGGTCATTCAAAGCAGACATTTGCTGCACTGTGTTTGAAGAGCTGCTTAATATTACACAGCTACACAAAGCTAGCATGTGAAAGTGTGCTTAAGAAAACAACAGAAAAAACTTAGCATGTGTTCTAATCCACAGAGATTTTTTTATATATAGTTTCAAAATCCAAGAAAAAGTTGACTGAAACACAAATATTTCCTTCCTTTTTATAATCTGCAATTTAAAAACCATTTAAAATGAAACTTCATCTAAAAGTCTCAATGTCTAAAAATATGTATTGAAAGATAGTTTCAGCAATACTTGTTTCAAGACTGATGTTCCCAGAAAACTAGACAAACTGTAAAATTACAATTGAAAAAAAGAATTCAATGCAAGATTTCTTGCTTGTATTTTTCCTATAAGGAAGCTCTGGGGGTCTGAGCTGTGTGAAGAAACGTGTGAAGAATCAAGTAGTGCTTTTAAAGAGTGTTTCAATAACTCTCCTTGCTAGCCTAAGAGTGTTTTAATGATTTTTCTTGCTACCCTTCCTGAGAAATCCTTTTGGGATCTACTGTTCCTGGGCTGGTGAGTGGGACCATGCCGTTGCAGGAGCAGCAGTGTCACTGCAGGAGGAACCCAGGCATCCTTCAGAGGCCAGTGCCTGTGGGGATGCTGCTGCTGCAGACACAAATCGCTCAGAAGTGCCAGAAGCTGGTGTGGTTTTGGGGGAGAAGCAGCCCCCCAGAGCACCTTGCAGAGAAATGCCAGGCAGGCATTCCTAGCTGCTCTGCAGTTTATGATGAAAGTCTGCCTCAGCACAATGAGACGCCTAATGTGGAACTTCCCATTACCAATATTTTATATTTATGTAGCACTCTTCATCTCCAAGGGCCCCTGAGAGCTTTACAAGCTACATACATGGCATACCAATGAAGCCAAGCCATAATTCTTTTAATTAGCCAAACATCAGCACACAGCACATGGCGCAACAGAAAATGTTACTGGTCACTCCTCTCTTCCTATGTAAAATGCTATATGAGATTTAATTCTCCTTAACACCAGTGCCTGTCTTCCCTCATTACACATACACACTTTGTCAAATGTGAGACACAGAAGAGGAGCTACTCCAGACCTGCTCCCCACTTTCACACCAGATTCAGCACGTTACCATGACATGGCTCAGGCAGCGGCTCTGCTGTTGAGGTTACAAAAAAAGCTGGTGAGCAGCTGCAGTCCAGAGTACAACAACATCAGCCGCTTTTTAAGATTAATAAGTTCATTTCTTTAGCAAAAAGGAAGAGCAGGCTATTTAATACACACATCCTCTGGAGATCAATGCTAATATCCAAGCGTATGTGCGTGCAACCCATCAACCAGTAAAACTAATTACAAAAATCAATTTCAGATACTTTTCTGAGTCTTTCATTCCTCAATATACTCCTAATTGATTTTTGTTGGAGAATAGAAAGCCTAATTAATATTTTTATTATTTAAAAGGAATGCAAAGGAGGGGGCAATGGTCAGTGCTTAACTGGCCCACCAATGTTTTCTACGCAAAAAAAAGTGAAGAAAAAAATGAAAATTGGCATTTTATTCAGCTTTGCCACCTGCTGGAAAAATGGAAAAGCCTTTGAAAGGGTGACAAAGCACAAGAGAAAAGCTGGCAGAAGACAGTATGGGGCAGAAGAGGAATGTGACAGGATTGTGAAATACACAATGTGAGAAGGTTGTACCTATTTTTAGAAGGGCAGGGATGATCAAGTGTAAAAGCAGTACATTTCCATGAATGATGTACAGCTCCTTTCATCCAAAAAGGTCAGCAGTGCCCTTATAGAGAGGTGACTCTGATCATATCTATATTAGATATGGGGGAAAAGAGGTTAAGAATCAGACCCAATGTCCAATCAGTCTTTCTACAAACTTCAAAGCTCCGGATTAGTTCCTAAGGGCCTTGCCAAGGCTTGTCTACCAAGCCAGCAGCAGTCTTCAGCATGTAGCCATTCAGGACACAAAAAGAAACCAATTTTTGCAGCATTATGTCTTACGCACACGCAAGCACCTAACACACATCCACAAAGCCCACTTGCCTAGCTGAAAAGCAGAGAAAAGCAAAGCATGTAGCAACATTCAAAGAAATGGAAATGTTCCATTTTCTACTCAAGAGGCTGCATTTAACAAGCACACACTGCCGTCCATACTGAGCCCTGAAGGAGGGGAGGAACGCCTGGCTTTATCTCTTTGGGTCTGTGCAAGGCTCCCATTGAGAGGGATAAAGCCTTTGCAATGTGCTCCCCGTTCAAACCCCTCTCCACAGCTCCTCTTTGAAGGAAGCTCCTGGCTGGTGTGGAGCAGGGCTGGGGGACAGATGCTGGTGCCAGCCTGAGCACACAAGCCCAGCTTCTGCCCCATTAATTGCCGGCACACCCTCCCCTGGGCCGGGCCTTGGGGACAGTAGCAGAGCAGTAGGGACAGGCAAGCACCCGGCAGTAACACCAGCAGCAAAAGTACACAAGTAAGGCTCCAGAACTAGGGAGTGTGGAGGGGAGAGGAAAAG